>NC_068422.1:16908895-16961395 GCF_023373465.1 Oncorhynchus keta | reverse complement strand
CTCCCGTCTGTCCAGAGCTGCTAGAGTCTACCGTCTGTCCAGAGCTGCTATAGTCTCCAAGTCTGTCATGAGCCGCCAGAGCCGTCAGTCAGCATGGAGCCGCCAGTCTGCAAAGAGCCGCCAGAGCCGCCAGTTTGCAAGGAGCCGCCAGAGCCGCCAGTCTGCAAGGAGCCGCCAGAGCCGCTAGTCTGCAAGGAGCCGCCAGAGCCACCAGTCTGCAAGGAGCCGCCAGTCTGCAAGGAGCCGCCAGAGACGCCAGTCTGCAAGGAGCCACCAGAGCCGCCAGTCTGCAAGGAGCCGTCAGAGCCGCCAGTCTGCAAGGAGCCGCCAGAGTCGCCAGTCTGCAAGGAGCCGCCAGAGCCGCTAGTCTGCAAGGAGCCGCCAGAGCCGCCAGTCTGCAAGGAGCCGCCAGAGCCGCCAGTCTGCAAGGAGCCGCCAGTCTGCAAGGAGCCGCCAGAGCTGCCAGTCTGCAAGGAGCCGCCAGAGCCACCAGTCTGCAAGAAGCCGCCAGAGCCACCAGTCTGCAAGGAGCCGCCAGAGCTGCTAGTCTGCAAGGAGCCGCCAGTCAGCCAGGATCCGCCAGAGCCGCCAGTAAGCCAGGATCCGCCAGAGCCGCCAGTCAGCCAGGATCCGCCAGAGCCGCCAGTCAGCCAGGATCCGCCAGAGCCGCCAGTCAGCCAGGATCCGCCAGAGCCGCCAGTCAGCCAGGATCCGCCAGAGCCGCCAATCAGCCAGGAACCGCCAGAGCCGCCAGTCAGCCAGGATCCGCCAGAGCCGCCAGTCAGCCAAGATCCGCCAGTCACCCAGGATCCGCCAGAGCCGCCAGTAAGCCAGGATCCGCCAGTCAGCCAGGATCCGCCAGAGCCGGCAGTCAGCCAGGATCCGCCAGAGCCGCCAGTCAGCCAGGATCCGCCAGAGCCGCCAGTCAGCCCGGAACCGCCAGAGCCGCCAGTAATCCAGGATCTGTCGGAGCCACCATTCAGCCAGGATCCGCCGGAGCCGCCTTTCAGCCAGGATCTGCCGGAGCCGCCATTCAGCCAGGATCTGCCGGAGCCGTCAACCAGCCTGAGTTACCTCTCAGCCCTGAGCTACCACTCGGTCATGAGCTACCCTTCAGTCCTGAGCTATCCCTCAGTCCTGAGCTACCCTTCAGTCCTGAGCTACCTCAGTCCCGAGCTGCCCCTCAGTCCGGAGCTGCCCCTCAGTCCAGTGCGGCCCTTTGTTAGGGTACCTAGACCAAGGTCGGCGGTGAGGGTCGCCACTCAAAGGACGCTAAGGAGGTGGACTAAGACAATGATGGAGTGGGGTCCACGTCCAGCGCCAGAGCCGCAATCGCGGACAGACCCTCCCTTATAGGTTTAGGTTGTGCGGTCGAGTCCGCACCTTGGGGGGAGGTACTGTCACGTTCTGACCATAGTTCTTGTGTGTTTTCCTTGTTTTAGTGTTGGTCAGGACGTGAGCTGGGTGGGCATTTTATGTTGTGTGTCTAGTTTGTCTATTTCTATGTTTGGCCTGATATGGTTCTCAATCAGAGGCAGGTGTTAGTCATTGTCTCTGATTGGGAACCATATTTAGGTAGCCTGTTTTGTGTTGGGTTTTGTGGGTGGTTGTTTCCTGTCTCTGTGTTCTCTGCACCAGATAGGACTGTTTCGGTTTTGCCACGTTTATTGTTTTGTATTGTGTTCATGTTGAGTTTCTCTGATTAAAGAACATGAACTCTATCCACGCTGCATTTTGGTCCTCCTCTCCTTCGACGGAAGAAAGCCGATACAGGAACGCCGTGTTGTGTCTGCGTGACACTCAAAGACACAAAACAGCGAAAAATAGCGTAATCAACCACGTAAAAATGTACGAATGTGTTCAATTATTACGTGACGTGCAGTCATATTTAAGTCCTGGTCAACAAGCTTATTTGACCAGTAAAATAGTGTTATTTGACATATTTTTTTTTAAACGCAAAGACCCAAACAGCGTTCCATAGGTGTGAGCAGGTGGGTCTGGGCAGGGTGATGTAGTTGATGTCTGTATGCTGTTGTTTGTATGTGTATGTTTTGTATTGTTTACATTAAAAAAAAAAGACTTTTGTATTGAGAGAGATACTTTTGACTAGGGCCCATAGGGACACATACCATTCCCAGGGAGTTCTGAAGACAGATATAAGTAATCCATCACTAATGAACTTTTTAGTAGGGTAAATGCAGTGGAAAATGACAAGATTATTAGATAGATAGCGAGGGAGTGTGTGTGTGTGTGTGTGTGTGTGTGTGTGTGTGTGTGTGTGTGTGTGTGTGTGTGTGTGTGTCACTCAGATTTCCAACCTTCAGAATAGACTGATAGAAATGACAGAATCATCCTTCTCATTATTCTACTCATTTTTCCTACAAGTTTGAATTATCTTAGTATTATAGATGAACAGAAACTTGACCTCAAGTTAAAAGTGCTTTTTTACAAATTGGTTTTAAATGCAATTGTATTGTAGATTCTCTCTCCGTCTAATCCAGTGATATCTCCCCTAGTTGCCCATTGAAGAGTGAGCAGGCACCTTGTCTACTCTGGCTGTAGCTGTTCTTCCTCTGTGAGACCCAAGGTTCGGTGCTCTGGGGATGGGCAGAGGGACACGCAGCCTGGCTGGGGTGTGGAGCGCTGTGGAGCTCCAGAGCTCAGGGCGAGGTGGTTGTGATGACAGCCTCACAGGCAGCAACACAGCTGGGCATCAGCCTGCTCGCTGCGTCCCCCCTCCCTGGATCGCCTGGACAGCCCAACCTAGCCCCTGGCACTGCCCTCACCAGTCACCCAGAGAAAGGGGGAGAAAAGGGATGAGAGGAGAGACGGAAGGGGATATCAAGGTTTCCTAAGGTATAGGGAGCTCAGAGTATACTGCTGTGTAAAGTAGGGCACCTTCTCTACGATCACAGAATCGTCCTCCTGTCACACTGTCTCATGTTGCAAGGAAACACTGACTGACAGAACCTCCTTCGATTCGAAGTAGCACACACACACATATGCACTCACTGAGCCACTGCAAACTGCAGTAAAGAGAGAAATTAAGTTTCAAATCACATTTGTCACTGTTGACATTCAATGTTGTGATTGGCTTTTTAGAACGTTCCATTCAGCTGAGAGTAGAATAGGTAAAATGATAATCAGGTTGCCTTTTTCCCCAGTACTCTTCTCAGAAATATGTCACATATAATCCTGTTGATATTACAATAAAAATCAAAGTCATTTTAATACAACACTCCATTGCAGCAGTACGCCCATGAATGAACAAGATAGCTTTCCATAAAATGTCCCTGAAAGGCATAGGGGTCTGCAGTATTCTAGTCCACAATACTGAGTAAAATTGTCCTGTGCCTTGTGAATGAGTCAAATTAACTTGAAATTGGACTTGAATTTAAGAGTGTGTGAGGACAACCAGACCCATTATGGGATAGACTTTGGGATGGAGAAGGAGACAGTGACAGTAACCATGTAGGACAAGCCCAGTGCAGCCCAGTGCAGCCCAGTGCGGCAGGTCCTGATGTGGCCATCCTGGTGGCCCTCCATCCTCTCTGTCATCCTGTATTTATCTCTGTGGTAGCTGGATGTGTCTGTTTGAGACGCTTCAATCCCTGGGCCTTTTTCTCCTGCTGTGAGCTACACAGACATTCAATTAGAGACCTGATTAGATTAGAAACTAGCCTGGTCCCAAACCCATTTGTGCTGTCTTGCAAACTCCTATGGTCATTGTCAGCATAGGAGTAGGCCTGACAGAACAAACAGATCTGGGACCAGGCTAAATAGACACATGACTTCTATGAGACATCTCTTTTCTCATCTCAGATATATATATATATATACATCTAAACAGAGTCTGAATGCGTTTAAAGGTGCTGTTAGTAAAATGGTTATGCATTTTATGACCTTGATCTGGTCTCAGTGTTACGTCTACAACACAATGAGAGAGATAAGTATGACTGCCAATATCGAAGGTCCTAATTGCAGCCAAAGCTTTCAATACCTATCTACACTCTGGAAATGCTGTGTTAAAAACAACCCTAATTGGATTATTTGATAACCCAGCGCTGGGTAAATATTGGACAGAGGTTGGGTTGTTGGGATTACCCAAACATGGGTTAATTTAAACATCATTTGGGTTTTTATTCCCTTCCATAATGGATTGACGCAGCAACAGGGTCTTTTTAATGTAATCCTCAGAGGCTTTTAGATAATTATTTTTGGCAACCTGTAAGAATGTCATACCTGTTCATCAAGTTTTCCTTGAATATACACTACCGTTCAAAAGTTTGGGGTCACTTAGAAATGTCCTTGTTTTTGAAAGAAAAGCACATTTTGTGTCCATTAAAATAACATCAAATTGATCAGAAATACAGTGTAGACATTGTTAATATTGTAAATTACTATTGTAGCTGGAAATGACAGATTTTAGGGAATATCTACATCGGCGTACAGAGGCCCATTATCAGCAACCATCACTCCTGTGTTCCAATGGCACGTTGTGTTAGCTAATCCAAGTTTATCATTTTAAAAGGCTAACTGATCAATAGAACACCCCTTTGCAATTATGTTAGCACAGCTGAAAACTGTTGTTCTGATTTAAGAAGCAATAAAACTGACATTCCATAGACTAGTTGAGTATCTGGAGCATCAGCATTTATGGGTTCGTTTACAGGCTCAAAATGGCCAGAAACAAAGATCTTTCTTCTGAAACTCGTCAGTCTATTCTTGTTCTGAGAAATTAAGGCTATTCTATGCGAGAAATTGGCAAGAAACTAAAGATCTCGTACAACGCTGTGTACTATTCACAGAACAGCGCAAACTGGCTTTAACCAGAATAGAAAGAGGAGTGGTAGGCCCCGGTGCACAGCTGAGCAAGAGGACAAGTACATTAGAGTGTCTAATTTGAGAAACAGATGCCTCGCAAGTCCTCAACTGGCATCTTCATTAAATAGTACCCGCAAAACACCAGTCTCAACGTCAACAGTGAAGAGGCAACTCCGGGATACTGGCCTTCTAGGCAGAGTTGCAAAAAAAAGCCACCTCCATTGCTCGGCCCCAGCCACAGAGTAGGAGGCGGGCCATGACACATCTGGAATTCGCAGGACAGCGACGGGTCTAGATAGGTTGCAATGTGAGCAAACTCGTGTAATGTGCCAGTCGCAGGCTTCTCGATGACAAGATTATGCAGACAATTCTCATAATGTGAGTGCTCCAACTACGTAAAGCTTTTAATAGTTGTCTAATGTGTACCTAGCTTTAGTGATCCAATGCCTGCAACCCAGCAGTCACCCAAACAACCCAGCATTTTTTTCAGTGCATCAGCAGAATAAGCTGACATTGCACTATTGACAAAAAGCATATTTTCTTTCACCTATTTCCCTGTGATAGTGCTATAGATTTCCTCTGTAGAGAGGTTAATGTCTATGGTGGATGCATCAACACCTTTTAACAATGCAATTAGCAAAGCATAGCTAGCTACAAATAACTTTAATTTGCTCCAATTGATTTCTGGTCTTAGTAGTTATTAGTATTAATTGTGAGGCCCATTAAGGAGTGTTTGTGTGTGTGCATGTGTCACCCCACTCCGTCCACTTTTAAGTATGTGTGTGAGAGAGAGAGAGAGAGAGAGATGGGAATGGGTGTTCTTGGCGGGTGACTAGGCGCAGGCACAAAGAGGAGACATAGCCCTCCCTCTCTCTTCTCTCTGTGTTACCTATCCTCTTTTATATATGTGTGTGTAGGTATTTGACACAGCCCTCTACCTTGTCTCCACTGGTGATAAACTAAAGCCAGAGATTGGAAATGGGGAACCAAACAGGACTCACTGACAGACTGAGCTCTACCAGCTCTAACTCCTGGAACACCTCTGTCTTTGAGGTTAAAAACCTCTTCTTTGAAGGGCCTGTAATGCTATACATATTCAGGGTCACATTCTAACATTCTAAAGGTAGAGCTCACTACTATTCCTTTGACTTTAGAAGTTCTGAATCATGTAGTATTTGATCACAAGTCAAAAGATTTGCATTTCATATGGATGGGTATAGTGTCTAATGGTATCCATATGCTTTCAGGGACGATTAAAGGATATGAATGGATTGGAAGGCAGTAGTCTTTCTAGATAGACAGGTTGCTTCCCACAATGTACCAATACTCCAGCTTAACAAGTTGGTAAAAGTTCCGGCGACACTTGGGACAGAGAGAACTCGTCCGGATTTGAGTCCCGTTCCTTGAAAACGTCAGCTCTAGCCTTTAGCTTGGTGTGGATGTTGCCTGTAATCCATGGCTTCTAGTTGGGAAATGTACGTACGGTCAATGTGAGGATGACGTCTTCGATGCACTTAACTGATGAAGCCCGTGATTGAGGTGGTATACTCCTCAATGCCATTGGATGAATCTCAGAACATATTCCAGTTTGTGCTAGCAAAACAGTCCTGTAGTGAAGCATCCGCGTCATCTGACCACTTCCGTATTGAGCGAGTCACTGGTACCTCCTGCTTTTGCTTGTAAGCAGGAATCAGGAGGATAAAATTATGGTCAGATTTGCCAAATGGAGGACAAGGGAGAGCTTTGTATGTGTCTCTGTGTGTAGAGTAAAGGTGATCTAGAGGGTTTCTCTCAGTTTGCACATGCTGGTAGAAATTTGGTCAAATAGATTTAAGTTTCCCTGCATTAAAGTCCCCGGCCACGAGGTGCGCTGCTTCTGGATGAGAATGTTCTTGTTTGCTTATGGCCTTATACAGCTGGTTGAGTGCGGTCTTAGTGCCAACATCGGTTTGTGGTGGAAATAGACAGCTACAAATAATATAGATGAGAACTCTCTTGGTAGATAATGTGGTCTACAGCTTATCATGAGATACTCTACCTCAGGCGAGCAATACCTCGAGACTTCTTTAATATTAGTCATCGCGCACCAGCAGTTACTGACAAACAGACATACACCCCCGCCCCTCGTCGTACCAAACGTAGCTGCGCTGTCCTGCCGATGCATGGAGAAGCCAGCCAGCTCTATATTATCCGCGTCAGCCACGTCTCAGTGAAACATAAGATATCGTCCAGTGTGTTTTCCAATGATTGCACGTTGGCCAATAATACAGAGGGAAGTGGTGCTTTACATTACTCGTCTGCAAATTCTTACAAGGCACACCGGCCTCCTCCCATCTTTTCTTCAAGCTGATGATGGGGATTTGGCATTGTCTTGACAAAGCAGTATATCCTTTGCATCGGGCTCATTAAAAATATATATCTTTGTCCAGTTTGAGGTGAGTAATCGCTGTTCTAATGTCCAGAAGCTCTTTTCGGTCATAAGAGACACAAGCAGCAACATTATGTACAAAATAAGTTACAAACAATGTGGAAAATCTAACAATATAGCACAGTTGGTTAGGAGCCCGTAAAACGACAGCCATCTCCTCCGGCACCATTATGTTGATCCAGTATTCCTGCACATTGTAAATATGGTGCAGGTGACCCTGTAAAACAATACCTATTGTACTACTATGGCTGACCCTGTAAAAAAACACCTATCTTATTACAATGGCTGACCCTGTAAAACAACACCAATCGTACTACTATGGCTGACGCTGTAAAACAACACCAATCTTATTACTATGGCTGACCCTGTAAAACAACACCTATCGTACTACTATGGCTGACCCTGTAAAACAACACCTATCTTATTACTATGGCTGACCCTGTAAAACAACACCTATCGTACCACTATGGCTGACCCTGTAAAATAACACCTATCGTACTGCTATGGCTGACCCTGTAAAACAACAACTATCATACTACTATGGCTGACCCTGTAAAACAACAACTATCGTACCACAATGGCTGACACTGTAAAACAACACCTATCGTACTACTATGGCTGACCCTGTAAAACAACACCTATCGTACTATTATGTCTGACCCTGTAAAACAACACCTATCGTACTACAATGGCTGACCCTTTAAAACAACACCTATCATACTACTATGGCTGACCCTGTAAAACAACACCTATCGTACTACTATGGCTGACCCTGTAAAACAACACCTATCTTATTACTATGGCTGACCCTGTAAAACAACACCTATCGTACCACTATGGCTGACCCTGTAAAATAACACCTATCGTACTGCTATGGCTGACCCTGTAAAACAACAACTATCATACTACTATGGCTGACCCTGTAAAACAACAACTATCGTACCACAATGGCTGACACTGTAAAACAACACCTATCGTACTACTATGGCTGACCCTGTAAAACAACACCTATCGTACTACTATGTCTGACCCTGTAAAACAACACCTATCGTACTACAATGGCTGACCCTTTAAAACAACACCTATCGTACTACTATGGCTGACCCTGTAAAACAACACCTATCGTACCACTCTGGCTGACCCTGTAAAACGACACCTATCGTACTACAATGGCTGACACTGTAAAACAACACCTATCGTACTACTATGGCTGACCCTGTAAAACAACACCTATCGTACTACTATGGCTGACCCTGTAAAACAACACCTATCTTATTACAATGGCTGACCCTGTAAAACAACACCTATCGTACCACTCTGGCTGACCCTGTAAAACAACACCTATCGTACTACTATGCCTGACCCTGTAAAACAACACCTATCGTACTACTATGGCTGACCCTGTAAAACAACACCTATCGTACTACTATGGCTGACCCTGTAAAACAACACCTATCGTACTACTATGGCTGACCCTGTAAAACAACACCTATCGTACTACAATGGCTGACACTGTAAAACAACACCTATCGTACTACTATGCCTGACCCTGTAAAACAACACCTATCGTACTACTACGGCTGACCCTGTAAAACAACACCTATCGTACTACAATGGCTGACCCTTTAAAACAACACCTATCGTAATACTATGGCTGACCCTGTAAAACAACACCGATCGTACTACTATGGCTGACCCTGTAAAACAACACCTATCGTACTACTATGGCTGACCCTGTAAAACAACACCTATCGTACTACTATGGCTGACCCTTTAAAACAACACCTATCGTACTACTATGGCTGACCCTGTAAAACAACACCTATCGTACTACTATGGCTGACCCTGTAAAACAACACCTATCGTACTACTATGGCTGACCCTGTAAAACAACACCTATCGTACTACTATGGCTGACCCTGTAAAACAACACCTATCGTACTACTATGGCTGACCCTGTAAAACAACACCTATCGTACTACTATGGCTGACCCTTTAAAACAACACCTATCGTACTACTATGGCTGACCCTGTAAAACAACACCTATCGTACTACTATGGCTGACCCTGTAAAACAACACATTCCACTGCACCTGTCTGGTGTATGTGATTTGTTTTTTACTGTACTAAAAAATAAGCTGCTAAAATAAGCATTAATGTCTCATCCAAAAGATTCTGCATACACCCTCACTCTCCGGCATACAGCAGACTTCCTTATCTGAATCTGCCACACTCTCTATCTTAAGCCACACTATTCCACACTCTCCATCATACAGCATACATTCTCCCCGGCCTGGCCAGGTCCCCAGTCCCAGTGGCAGGTCTCCAGTACCACACACACACACGGGCACACACACATCCAAACACAGTAAACACACACTCTCTCCCCTCACTCTCCCCAGTCTGGCCAGTCCCAGTGGTAACGTCTACAGGAGCACATCTGGTCCTGGTCGCCACAGAGTCCCGGGCCTCCAGACCTCATCTATCACAGAACATCTTCTGTCCGGATCCTCAAGAGTGCACTGGATTACAGCAGGGCCCTCTTTCTGCTGACATCGTTCTTTGTCTCAACGCCCACTCTCGTGAGGTGCCGATGATGATTGACGCAGAGAGAGAGAGAGAGTGTCAGGGCATCTGCAGCAGGTCAGGCAGATGAGCAGAGCCATCCAGACACGGCCAGTCTAACACACACGCACACAGCAATACACACATAGACAGGGCCGCTCTCTCTTGTCTGAAGTCCCAGTCGGAATCCACTGCATCATGCAAAGCATCCTCATTATTATCCCAAGCCTATTTTCACAGCTCTATATCTTGTCCTCATAAGCTAAACCATGCATGATTAATGTAAGACTGTCTGATTAAACACCCTACAGTAACAAGTGCTGCCTCTCTCTCGCTCTCTCTCTGTGTGTGTGTGTGTGTGTTTGTGTGTCTTTCTTTCATTTCTCATTCATTTGTCATTTAATTAACCAGTGACATATTTGACCTCTGTACTAAATAGGCATAGAGGATGACAAATCATCTGTGGCGTCGGAGCTAACAAAGTATGAAAATGGCGGTGTTAGAATCTAATCAGTATTGAGGGGGGCGATGCTCAATGTTACATTTAAATCTTCCTACCAACACATCTAAGCCAATATGACGGCAATGTGGATGACACTTGATTGGAGGTACACAACATACTCCCCAGCTCTCGCCATGATCCGTTCAGCCGTTACCGAGAAACACCTAACTCAAATTCTAGACATCAGATTAAAACGAGACCATAGCATCGATACGGTGACCATTGGATTTACCATTTGATAGACTCCAGTCACCTAAGTCATAGACTGTTCTCTCTGGTACCACACGGAAAGCGGTACCGGAGCGCTAAGTCTAGGACCAAAAGGCTCCTTTACAGCTTCTACCCCCAAGCCATAAGACTGCTGAACAATTAATCAAATGGCCACCCGGACGAGAACACAAATCAATGTTTACCTGCTGTTTTGAGCACAGCAGCTGCATTCAGCTATAATAAAATGTAAATAAAGGACAATGTCAGGTAGATAAGGTTTAATTTAGTTATTGATTAACTTTGATTATTTCTAGTCTTTCTGAATCTATGGCTAAATATCGTATTGATAGCCAGTTAGCTAAATAATAGCCTCTATTGCTAGAAGCTAGATAGATAGCTAATAGTGTTGCCTCTTTCTGTACATGAACATGCTTGGTTGACATCTAGCCATTTAGGAAACTTAGTTAGCTGTCATTCTTATCAACAATCCAACAGCTCATGAACCCAGTTTGAGCAGAGAGAGGGAGTGTGACTTTGTATCTAAAAACCAAAGATGATCTGTTATATTGACAATAACTTAAATTGTAAGTTGTTGCTTTGATCACATCAAAAGATATCCTCCTCGCAATCTCCAAAATACATCAGCCACAACAGCCACGTCGATAAAGGACCATTTGATGAAACTGAAGAGATGTAGCTAGCTAACGACCTCCTTTTCCACGTGGAAAAGCTAGCTAGCTGGGATTTTCTACAAGGAATCTGCCTCCCAAAAAAAACTTCTCCCAAGTGGGTGTGACACCTACTCCCTTTGCCTGTTGCACTGCTGCTTGGATTCCACCTGGGGATCTGTTCACCGTCTACTCTGGCTAGTCTCGTACAGGTACCCCCGCCACACTCCCCCCTCTCTCCCGAGCTTTTGCTCGCTTCCAGCACACACACACTGCTGGGGCGAGTGAGTCTTGGAACTTACAATGGCTAGCCCCAAGTTGTTATATTTTTTTCTTGTGCTTTATACTATATGCCTCATGACTACTGCATGTTTTGTTGACTATGAAGTTGCTTGTTTACCCAACTGTGGGACAGACTATGTTTGTCTGACTCTCTATTTGTCACACAGACTCTTGGCCTCCCATTCTATTCTAACCACCTCTCGCCGGCTTTGTATTCATGTTACCTGATGGAATTGCTGTGCAATAGGATATTGTTGCCATCTGATGCACATTCAAATGTCATAAAAATTCAACACTGCAGAGTTCTCCCTGTCCTCTGCCGTGCCCTGAATGTATTACTGATCTAGAAATGTGCATGTACACCATGGCCCATCTACTGTTACTAGCCCCAATACTTGTGCTCTTGATATCTGTTTCACTGATTTCTGCTCTCGCAAAAGCCTGGGTTTTTGGCATGATAACATTATCATGCCAAAACATTATTACCTAAAATGTATTAATTGAAAGTGTGGGTTCACAGCTCCAATCCAGATGTGTTGGTCATTACTGAGACATGGATAAGAAAGAGAGTTTTGAATACTGATGTTAACCTTTCTGGTTATAACCTTTTTCAGCAAGACAGATCTTCCAAAGGTGGTGGAGTGGCACCTTCAGTGCTCGGTTGTCTCCACCAAGTCTGTCCCTAAACCATTTGATTTGCTGGTTTTAACTATAATGCTTTCCAATAGCTCTTTGTTGACTGTTGCTAGGTGTTATCGTCCACCATCAGCACCGACCTGTACCCTACCTGCCCTAAGCTCTCTCCTGGCCCCTTACACTAAGTCTGAATTTGTCCTGCGAGGTGACCTAAACATGCTTAAACCACCTGACCAAGTCCTAAAGCAATGTAACTCTCTAAATCTTTCTCAGATTATTACCAATCCCACAAGGTATGACTCCAAACACCCAGAAAGGCTACTCTCCTTCATATTATCCTCACAAATAATCCTGAGTATCAGTCTGGTATTGATCACTGTTTTACAGCCTGTGTTCATAATGGCAGCTCAGTGAAACTACCTGTCCTGATTTGTGATAAATGCTTGCTAAAAAAAACATATAAGCAAGCCTTCCTTCACGACCTGGCCTCTGTAAATTGGTATAGAATCAGCTTGATCCCCTCTGTCGAAGATGCTTGGACCTTCATTTTTTATATTTTCACTGGTATTGTTAGTAAACTCCCCCATAAAGAAAATGAGAATAAAAAACGGGTTCAGCCGCTGGTTCGACTGTGATCTGGCAGAGTTACTCCTCCTCAAGAATTCGATTTGGCAAAAGGCTTGGCACACGCATACTCAGGCTGACTGGCTCTCATTCAGGCAAATGAGAAAGAAGTGCACTGAGGCTATCCGGAAAATTCAAAGTTAGTTACTTTAAGGAGCATTTCTCTCTCTGTAGTTCTAACCGCAAGAAGTTCTGGAAAATGGTTAAAGACCTGGAGAATAAACCCTCCTCCTCACAGCTGCCCATGTCCATTAATGTTGATTATGTGGTTGTTACTGACAAGGTGCACATGGCACCATTGATTCTAAGCAATGCTGTGCTGCTATTTTTATTTACTTGGCCAAAGCTTTTGATATGGTTGACCATTCCATTCTCTTGGGCCAGCTAAGGAGTATTGGTGTCTCTGAGGGGTCTTTGGCCTGGTTTGCTAACTATCTCTCTCAAAAAGTGCAGGGTATAAAAAGTCAGAACATCTGCTGTCTCAGCCACTGCCTGTCACCAAGGGAGAACCCCAAGACTTGATTCTAGGCCCCACACTCTTCTCAATTTACATCAACAATATAACTCAGGCAGTAGGAAGCTCTCTCATCCATTTATATGCAGATTATACAGTCTTATGCTCAGCTGGCCCCTCCCCAGATTTTGTGTTAAAAGCTCTTCAACAATATTCTCTCAGCAAATATCAAAGCTGCAGGCTAAGGTTAAATCTAGACTTGGTTTCCTCTATCGTAATCACTCCTCTTTCATATCAGTTGCCAAACTAACCCTGATTCAGATGACCATACTAACCATGCTAGATTATGGAGATCATTTATAGATCGGCAGATAATGGTGCTCTCGAGCGGCTAGATGTTCTTTACCAGTCGGTCATCAGATTTGTCAACAATACTTCTTATGGGACACATCACTGCACTCTACACTCTTCTGTAAACTGATCATCTCTGTTCACCCGTCACAAGACCCACTGGTTGATGCTTATTTATAAAACCCTCTTAGGCCTCACTCCCCCCTTTCTGAGATTTCTACTGCAGCCCTCATCCTCCACATACAACACCCATTCTGCCAGTCACATTCTGTTAAAGGTCCCCAATGCACACACATTCCTGGGTCGTTCCTCTTTTCAGTTAGCTGCAGCTAACGACTGGAACAAGCTGCAAAACACACTAAAATTGGACAGTTTTATCTCCATCTCTTCATTCAAAGACTCAAAGATTGACACTCTTACTGACAGTTGTGGCTGCATCGCGTGGTGTATTGTTTTCTCTACCTTCTCTTGCCTTTGTGCTCTTGTCTGTACCCAACAATGTTTGTACCATGTTTTGTGCTGCTATCATGTTGCGCTGTTGCCATGTAGTGTTGCTACCATGCTGTGTTGTTATGTGTTGCTGCCATGCTCTCTTGTTATCATAGGTCTCTCTATATGTAGCATTGTTGTGTCTCTCTTGTCGTGATGTGTGTTTTGTCCTATATTTTTCATCCCAGCCCTCGTCCCAGCAGGAGGCCTGTTACTTTTAGGCAGTCATTGTAAGTAATAATTTGTTGTTAAATTACATTCCTAGTTAAATAAAAAAATACAATATACATTGACTCCCCGTACCTACACGACTCGGTACTGTTACCCCCTCCCCTGTACATTGCCTCATTATCGATATTGTTATTTTATTGTGTTACTTTTTTATTTTATTTTCTAATTTAGTTTATTCATAAATATTTTCTATTGAACTGCATTGTTGGTTAAGGGCTTGAAAGTAAGCAACCGGCTGAGGAGCGGGAACCAGTCGAACTGGCTATGGCGCGGGAGCCTGACGAGCCGGCTGAGGCACGGGAGCCTGACGAGCCGGCTGAGGCACGGGAGCCTGACGAGCCGGCTGAGGCACGGGAGCCTGACGAGCCGGCTGAGGCATGGGAGCCTGACGAGCCGGTTGAGGCACTGGAGCCTGACGAGCCGGCTAAGGCACGGGAACCAGTCGAACCGGCTGAGGCGCGGGAGCCTGACGAGCCGGGCGGAGTCGTGGGAGCCTGACGAGCCAACAGAGGCTTGAGAACCTATTGAGCCAGCTGAGGCATGGAAGCCTGACAGGCTAGCTAAGTCATCCCCGGTAGCTTCGGCAATGGAAGCCTGACGAGCCAACCCGAGGCTTGTGAACCTATCGAGCCAGCTGACGCATGGAAGCCTGACGAGCCAGCTGAGGTAACCCCGGTTGCTTCGGCAGCTGCCCTTGGACCCGACATTACCAGTAAAACATCCCTATTGCTTCCCTTTGGCGAGGCATTATTCTGTAACGGGTACGCTACACCAAAGTTTCATCAGAATTTATAGTATCATTAAACAGTTACGCCTGCATTGCAATTTACGGCTATTTACTGTGAATAACTAATTCGGTACACTGTTGTTAGTTTTATTGTATAATACTGTATTTTCCAACAGTGTGCCCAGCAGCTGCTGAAAATATTCATCCACTTTACCGTCACTTCAAGAAGATATTTACTAGTCTGAGCTTCATTCGTCTCACCCGACAGCAAGAAATATGTAAGTAGTAATTTTTACAGGAGGCTTCCAATTACAGTTAATGAGAGTATTTCTGTAAAACACATTTAAGGTATTTTACTGGGTATTTCACCATTGAAATGACAGAAAAGTAAGACACACATAAACACACAAACACACACACACACACACACACACAAACACGCACACACACAATACATTAGATGTGATAAGATAACTTATTCAGGGACAAATTAGGGAGAGACCATGTCTCGCCATACTCCACATTTATAATTACATGAACCTTTGCTTCACTAGATCAGGAACCTCATTGCCAATTCATTTCAGGGCAAACCTTCTGAAATAATTATTCTGAATCTCCAACTAATAGACATTTATAGGGGGTAACATCATTCATGGAATGGCTAGAAAAACATGCTGTCAAGTTACACTGTAAAAATAGTCTGCGACCCATGGTAGCATGATGGAAGTTGTTGCTTCAAAATGAAATCTGTTATTGTTCAAATAAATTTGTTTTGGCCATCAACACAAGTTACACCGCCAAATGCTCACTATAGCCACATGAAAAAAATAAAAGCACCAGAAGGTTTGCTTCCTGCTTAATAAGCTCGTCAATCGAGACAAAGACAGAGCTGAGAAGAGACAAAAGTGTGAGTTTCAAACTGAGATAAATTCATTAGAAGACTTCAATACAGACTGAGAATGACTCATTAAATAGTGGCTGGCTTTTGCTTAATGACTCTTTCCTCATGTTGGGCTACTTGGGATGCTGCTAATGATACAGTGTATGTGTGTGTATATGTATTTGCATGAGTGTGTGGCAAGCGCGCGCACACATGTGAGTTGAGTGTGCGCGCGCGTGTGTGTGTGTGTGTGTGTGTGTGGGTGGTGATTAGACAGACAGATAGGATATGATATGAGGCAGTAGACACACACAGTCCTGCTTCCTGTATCTATTCACCTGACACTCAGGCATTATACAAAATTGAGCAGCGATAATGCCTTCCAAAATTCATATGAATCTGCTGCTGCAAGTGTGCAGAGGTAGCTGCACACAACCACACACACGCACACAGCATGTGCACACACACGCACGGGCACACGCACACACACACACACGGACACACACGGACACACACGTGCACACACGCATTTAATAGTTTGGATGATAAAGATCACTGTAATAAAGTCTTCCAGTCAGAAGGAGACAGGCATATTTGATATTCTAATTTCATTTAACCTCTCAGTACACAATGATGAACAGTTTCTCAACTCAAGTCAAAACTAATTTAGCAATGGGTCCAAAATGGCACCCTATTCCCTATATAGTGCACTACTTTTGTCCAGGGCCCATCGAGCTCTCTGCAAAGTAATACACTTTGGAATAGGGTGCCATTTGGGACACACAGTGTCTCAACAAAATACACAAATATAATTTTGACCATTCAATATTTTGATATAGACTGAATGTACAAAACATTAGGAACACCGGCTCTTTCCATGACAGACTGACCAGGTGAATCCAGGTGAAAGCTATGATCCCTTACTAATGTCGCCTGTTAAATCCAATTCAATCAGTATCAACAAAGGGAAGGAGACAGGTTAAAGAATCATTTTTAAGCTTTGAGACAATTCAGACGTAGATTGTGTATGTGTACCATTCAGACAGTGAATGGGAAAGACACAAGATTGAAGTGCCTTTAAACAGGGTATGGCAGTAAATGCCAGGCATACCGGTTTGAGTGTTTTATGAACTGCAATGCTGCTGGGATTTTCACGCTCCACAGTTTCCTGTGTGTATCAAGAATGGTGCACTACCCAAAGAACATCCAGCCAGCTTGACACAACTGTGGGAAACATTGGAGTCAACTTGGGCCAGAATCCCTGTGGAACGCTTTCAACAACTTGTAGAGTCCATGTCCCGGCGAATTGAGGTTGTTCTGAGGGCAAAAGAGGGTGCTATTCAATCATTTTCGTAATGATTTGTCCACTCAGTGTATATTATATATATTATTATTGTTTGTGTACAGATATTGATATATATCACTTTACTGTGGTTTTCAGTGGGTCAGCACAAGTGTTGAACCATTTCTTAACATGTGCGAGAACCATGTGAAAAGATGGGCCCTAGACCAGTGGTTTCCAACCTTTTCCAGTTATTGCACCACCAGGAGTGGCTCAGCGGTCTAAGGCACTGCATCTCAGTGCAAGAGGCATCACTACAGTCCCTGGTTTGAAACCAGGCTGTATCACATCCGGCCGTGATTGGGAGTCCCATAGGGCGGCGCAAAATTGGCCCAGCGTCGTCCGGGTTTGGCTGTCATTGTAAATAAGAATTTGTTCTTAACTGGCTTGTCTAGATAAATAACGGATATATAAAATATACTGAATGTTGCACTGCCCGGAGAACCCCTGAAGTACACCCTCATGTAGGCCTATGGTCTCATGAGTCTTCTCAAGTACCCGCTGTGGGTAGGTCCTAGAACCACTGCCCTAGACAACAAAAGTGGCACAAACAATTACGCACAACCATGTTTTCCATCTGGCAAATGACATAATATTCCTTCTTGTTCTAGAAATTGTTTGTGATTGTGTGTGTTTGAGTGTGTGTGTTCTCAGAAAATTGGCCAGTGTAATCAGTGTTATTGTTTTTACACTGTGGAGTAAAACAGTCCCATTAAAACCACGCCCATTATTAGCATATTTCCCAGCATGCTCTACTGCAAGTAGATTTTTTGGAATTGTTTTTAATATGTGTTTTTGCATGTACATTAATTGATTAATCTTATACTACACAAAGATAAATAACAAACATACATTCTAAACTAATCCAATCAGTTAGTTTGATTTATTGCCCCCATTACTAAAATGTTTGTTCCGGTTTAAATTGTTTAGGAAGTCTCCTAACCCTGACAGTCATTCTGAATTTCCCACTGTTGGATATTCTAACTCTGGCTGGATTCCAATAGGAATTACACCTGCAAGCCAGGCTAATGTGACTTGCAGTCCTGATGTCGTATGTTAACTATGAGTCTCCTAACACAACTGTGTTGGAGTAAAACTAGGCCAATATCTGAGGCCTTACAATATGTAATATATTTTCATAATTTAATGAAAGCTACAAATTTTTTAAATGAAAGACTTCAACAACTATGTCTATGTCCCTAACAAATACAGTCATGGTTGTTGACTCTAGGACTTACTCAAAACGAAAAGGCACTCTGGGAAATATGCTAATTAGGCTTTACACCATGCAGTCTTAGCACATCACCCAAAATGATTTACTGTAACAAGACACGCGTTCATTTCTTACATTTTAGAAAGTGTAACAGAGTCAGCACTAAGCAAATTGAGTCCAGTTTACTCTAAATGTTATGTTTTACAATGTACAATTGAGTTCCTTTGAACAATTTAAGAATTGAATGGGAAACACTGCAACAGAGTTAAATCTTTAACACTTTAAAAAGTGTTATTTTAACACCAGTATAGTGGGATCTTCCCTGAAAATAGCGTATATTTTACACTTGAATGTACACCATTGATTTTTCTTTGTGTGTCTCCATATGCTTGCATGTACGTCGCTCAATGTGTTTGTGCGCACGTGTGTATTGTATGAGGTGCAATCACATGCAGTGTTGCTACTGATAAGGCTAGTAATAACACTCTCTCTATCCCTCCTGGAAAAGTGAAGGCTGAGTCCCAAACGGCACCTTATTACCTATTACCACTACGGCCCTGGTCAAAAGTAGTGCACTACATAGGGAATAGGATGCACTTTGGGATGCATCCAAGGACTCATAACACAATATGCCATCTGAATTTCCATGATTTGCATTGAGATTGGTTTAATTATGAGTAAGAGTCAAGACTCTCGCTTGGATGGGATGGTTGGGAATCGATTGGGAAACGTGAATAATGAGAAACGTCACAGCAATAACTTCTTAATATAAAAATAATAACTTCTATCAGAGCTGCAATAAAGCATCAATCTCAATGTGAAACATTCCATATAGTAGACTAGCTAACACCGCTCAGCAATCACAAAGCAGAGAGATGGAGACGGGGTATTTACTGTAGACTAGCTAACACCGCTCAGCAATCACAAAGCAGAGAGATGGAGACGGTGTATTTACTGTAGACTAGCTAACACCGCTCAGCAATCACAAAGCAGAGAGATGGAGACGGTGTATTTACTGTAGACTAGCTAACACCGCTCAGCAATCACAAAGCAGAGAGATGGAGACGGTGTATTTACTGTAGACTAGCTAACACCGCTCAGCAATCACAAAGCAGAGAGATGGAGACGGTGTATTTACTGTAGACTAGCTAACACCGCTCAGCAATCACAAAGCAGAGAGATGGAGACGGTGTATTTACTGCAGACTAGCTAACACCGCTCAGCAATCACAAAGCAGAGAGATGGAGACGGTGTATTTACTGCAGACTAGCTAACACCGCTCAGCAATCACAAAGCAGAGAGATGGAGACGGTGTATTTACTGTAGACTAGCTAACACCGCTCAGCAATCACAAAGCAGAGAGATGGAGACGGTGTATTTACTGTAGACTAGCTAACACCGCTCAGCAATCACAAAGCAGAGAGATGGAGACGGTGTATTTACTGTAGACTAGCTAACACCGCTCAGCAATCACAAAGCAGAGAGATGGAGACGGTGTATTTACTGTAGACTAGCTAACACCGCTCAGCAATCACAAAGCAGAGAGATGGAGACTGTGTATTTACTGTAGACTAGCTAACACCGCTCAGCAATCACAAAGCAGAGAGATGGAGACTGTGTATTTACTGTAGACTAGCTAACACCGCTCAGCAATCACAAAGCAGAGAGATGGAGACGGTGTATTTACTGTAGACTAGCTAACACCGCTCAGCAATCACAAAGCAGAGAGATGGAGACGGTGTATTTACTGTAGACTAGCTAACACCGCTCAGCAATCACAAAGCAGAGAGATGGAGACGGTGTATTTACTGTAGACTAGCTAACACCGCTCAGCAATCACAAAGCAGAGAGATGGAGACGGTGTATTTACTGTAGACTAGCTAACACAGCTCAGCAATCACAAAGCAGAGAGATGGAGACGGTGCATTTACTGTAGACTAGCTAACACCGCTCAGCAATCACAAAGCAGAGAGATGGAGACGGTGCATTTACTGTAGACTAGCTAACACCGCTCAGCAATCACAAAGCAGAGAGATGGAGACGGTGTATTTACTGTAGACTAGCTAACACCGCTCAGCAATCACAAAGCAGAGAGATGGAGACGGTGTATTTACTGTAGACTAGCTAACACCGCTCAGCAATCACAAAGCAGAGAGATGGAGATGGTGTATTTACTGTAGACTAGCTAACACCGCTCAGCAATCACAAAGCAGAGAGATGGAGACGGTGTATTTACTGTAGACTAGCTAACACCGCTCAGCAATCACAAAGCAGAGAGATGGAGACGGTGTATTTACTGTAGACTAGCTAACACCGCTCAGCAATCACAAAGCAGAGAGATGGAGACGGTGTATTTACTGTAGACTAGCTAACACCGCTCAGCAATCACAAAGCAGAGAGATGGAGACGGTGTATTTACTGTAGACTAGCTAACACCGCTCAGCAATCACAAAGCAGAGAGATGGAGACGGTGTATTTACTGTAGACTAGCTAACACCGCTCAGCAATCACAAAGCAGAGAGATGGAGACGGTGTATTTACTGTAGACTAGCTAACACAGCTCAGCAATCACAAAGCAGAGAGATGGAGACGGTGTATTTACTGTAGACTAGCTAACACCGCTCAGCAATCACAAAGCAGAGAGATGGAGACGGTGTATTTACTGTAGACTAGCTAACACCGCTCAGCAATCACAAAGCAGAGAGATGGAGACGGTGTATTTACTGTAGACTAGCTAACACCGCTCAGCAATCACAAAGCAGAGAGATGGAGACGGTGCATTTACTGTAGACTAGCTAACACCGCTCAGCAATCACAAAGCAGAGAGATGGAGACGGTGTATTTACTGTAGACTAGCTAACACCGCTCAGCAATCACAAAGCAGAGAGATGGAGACGGTGTATTTACTGTAGACTAGCTAACACCGCTCAGCAATCACAAAGCAGAGAGATGGAGATGGTGTATTTACTGTAGACTAGCTAACACCGCTCAGCAATCACAAAGCAGAGAGATGGAGACGGTGTATTTACTGTAGACTAGCTAACACCGCTCAGCAATCACAAAACAGAGAGATGGAGACGGTGTATTTACTGTAGACTAGCTAACACCGCTCAGCAATCACAAAGCAGAGAGATGGAGACGGTGTATTTACTGTAGACTAGCTAACACCGCTCAGCAATCACAAAGCAGAGAGATGGAGACGGTGTATTTACTGTAGACTAGCTAACACCGCTCAGCAATCACAAAGCAGAGAGATGGAGACGGTGTATTTACTGTAGACTAGCTAACACCGCTCAGCAATCACAAAGCAGAGAGATGGAGATGAAAACCTTGAGAGGAACACAATATCCAAGGAATTTAAAAAGATTTAAGATTAATTTAAGATTTAAGCCAATATGCATTGGTGTATTTTAATATTGTCTTATACATTAAAAGCTTTTTAACTTTCAAACCCACACGAGTGCCTAGACTTGGATTTTTAATGCCACTTAGCACCTATTTGTGGTAGAGAGGGGCAGTTCCCCTTACTGCTCCATAGACAAGCACCATGATTTTAAAGCGGATCCAAGTTTCAACTGAAAGCCAGTGGACTGTGCAGAGTGATATGGGAGAACTTGGGAAGGTTGAACACCAGGCGAGCTGTAGCATTCTGAATAAGTTGCAGTGGTTTGATGGCACAAGCAGGGAGCCCTGCCAACAGAGAGTTGCAATAGTCCAGACAGAAGATGAAAAAGTGCCTGGATAAGGTCCTGCAGCGAGTCACTGCTTTGATGTTTGCAGAGAACCACAGGGTCCAGGGTCACGCCAAGATTCGTTGAACTCTGAGAGGAGGGACACCCTGGAGTTGTAGAGAGGACTTGGAGTGGGAAGGCCTTCCCCGGGAGGAAGAGCAGCTCTGTCATGTCGAGGTTGAGCTTGACGTGGTGGGCCGACATCCCTGCTGAGATGTCTGCCAGGCACGCAGAGATGCGTGTCGTCACGTGGGTGTCAGAAGGGGAAGGAGAACAGCTGTTGAATGTCATCAGCATAGCAATGAAAAGAGAGACCATGAGAGGATATGATGGAGCCAAGTGACTTGGTGTATAGAGAATAGAAGAGGGCCTAAAACCAAGCCCTATCGGACGGCAGTAATGAGAGAAAAAGTGTGTGTGTGTGTGTGTGTGTGTGTGTGTGTGTGTGTGTGTGTGTGTGTGTGTGTGTGTGTGTGTGTGTGTGTGTGTGTGTGTGTGTGTGTGTGTGTGTGTGTGTGTGTGTGTGTGTGTGTGTCTAATTTGCATTTATAAACCACAGCATGGCGCATCAAAGATAATCTCACACAGCTAGGAGGTCTGCAGAGAAACACATGGAGTAGATGCATAAAACAAAGAATGCGTTTAGCTTGTCAACTGTGGTATAAAGGGTTTCAGAGTGGTATAAAGGGTTTCAGAGTGGTATAAAGGGTTTCAGAGTGGTATAAAGGGTTTCAGAGTGGTATAAAGGGTTTCAGAGTGGTATAAAGGGTTTCAGAGTGGAATATAGTGTGTCAGAGTGGTATAAAGGGTTTCAGAGTGGTATAAAGGGTTTCAGAGGGGTATAAAGGGTTTCAGAGGGGTATAAAGGGTTTCAGAGTGGTATAAAGGGTTTCAGAGTGGAATATAGTGTGTCAGAGTGGTATAAAGGGTTTCAGAGTGGTATAAAGGGTTTCAGAGGGGTATAAAGGGTTTCAGAGTGGTATAAAGGGTTTCAGAGTGGTATAAAGGGTTTCAGAGTGGTATAAAGGGTTTCAGAGTGGTATAAAGGGTTTCAGAGTGGTATAAAGGGTTTCAGAGGGGTATAAAGGGTTTCAGAGTGGTATAAAGGGTTTCAGAGTGGTATAAAGGGTTTCAGAGTGGTATAAAGGGTTTCAGACTGGTATAAAGGGTTTCAGAGTGGTATAAAGGGTTTCAGAGTGGTATAAAGGGTTTCAGAGTGGTATAAAGGGTTTCAGAGTGGTATAAAGGGTTTCAGAGTGGTATAAAGGGTTTCAGAGTGGTATAAAGGGTTTCAGAGTGGTATAAAGGGTTTCAGAGTGGTATAAAGGGTTTCAGAGTGGTATAAAGGGTTTCAGAGGGTATAAAGGGTTTCAGAGTGGTATAAAGGGTTTCAGAGTGGTATAAAGGGTTTCAGAGTGGTATAAAGGGTTTCAGAGTGGTATAAAGGGTTTCAGAGTGGTATAAAGGGTTTCAGAGTGGTATAAAGGGTTTCAGAGTGGTATAAAGGGTTTCAGAGTGGTATAAAGGGTTTCAGAGTGGTATAAAGGGTTTCAGAGTGGTATAAAGGGTTTCAGAGGGGGTATAAAGGGTTTCAGAGTGGTATAAAGGGTTTCAGAGTGGTATAAAGGGTTTCAGAGTGGTATAAAGGGTTTCAGAGTGGTATAAAGGGTTTCAGAGTGGTATAAAGGGTTTCAGAGGGTATAAAGGGTTTCAGAGTGGTATAAAGGGTTTCAGAGTGGTATAAAGGGTTTCAGAGTGGTATAAAGGGTTTCAGAGTGGTATAAAGGGTTTCAGAGGGTATAAAGGGTTTCAGAGTGGTATAAAGGGTTTCAGAGTGGTATAAAGGGTTTCAGAGTGGTATAAAGGGTTTCAGACTGGTATAAAGGGTTTCAGAGTGGTATAAAGGGTTTCAGAGTGGTATAAAGGGTTTCAGAGTGGTATAAAGGGTTTCAGAGTGGTATAAAGGGTTTCAGAGTGGTATAAAGGGTTTCAGAGTGGTATAAAGGGTTTCAGAGTGGTATAAAGGGTTTCAGAGTGGTATAAAGGGTTTCAGAGGGGTATAAAGGGTTTCAGAGTGGTATAAAGGGTTTCAGAGTGGTATAAAGGGTTTCAGACTGGTATAAAGGGTTTCAGAGTGGTATAAAGGGTTTCAGAGTGGTATAAAGGGTTTCAGAGTGGTATAAAGGGTTTCAGAGTGGTATAAAGGGTTTCAGAGTGGTATAAAGGGTTTCAGAATGGTATAAAGGGTTTCAGAGTGGTATAAAGGGTTTCAGAGTGGTATAAAGGGTTTCAGAGTGGTATAAAGGGTTTCAGAGTGGTATAAAGGGTTTCAGAGTGGTATAAAGGGTTTCAGAGTGGTATAAAGGGTTTCAGAGTGGTATAAAGGATTTCAGAGTGGTATAAAGGGTTTCAGAGTGGTATAAAGGGTTTCAGAGTGGTATAAAGGGTTTCAGAGTGGTATAAAGGGTTTCAGAGTGGTATAAAGGATTTCAGAGTGGTATAAAGGGTTTCAGAGTGGTATAAAGGGTTTCAGAGTGGTATAAAGGGTTTCAGAGTGGTATAAAGGATTTCAGAGTGGTATAAAGGGTTTCAGAGTGGTATAAAGGGTTTCAGAGTGGTATAAAGGATTTCAGAGTGGAATATAGTGTGTCAGAGTGGTATAAAGGGTTTCAGAGTGGTATAAAGGGTTTCAGAGTGGTATAAAGGGTTTCAGAGTGGTATTAAGGGTTTCAGAGTGGTATAAAGGGTTTCAGAGTGGTATAAAGGATTTCAGAGTGGAATATAGTGTGTCAGAGTGGTATAAAGGGTTTCAGAGTGGTATAAAGGGTTTCAGAGTGGTATAAAGGGTTTCAGAGTGGTATAAAGGGTTTCAGAGTGGTATAAAGGATTTCAGAGTGGTATAAAGGATTTCAGAGTGGTATAAAGGGTTTCAAAGTGGTATAAAGGGTTTCAGAGTGGTATAAAGGATTTCAGAGTGGAATATAGTGTGTCAGAGTGGTATAAAGGGTTTCAGAGTGGTATAAAGGGTTTCAGAGTGGTATAAAGGGTTTCAGAGGGTATAAAGGGTTTCAGAGTGGTATAAAGGGTTTCAGAGTGGTATAAAGGGTTTCAGAGTGGTATAAAGGGTTTCAGAGTGGTATAAAGGGTTTCAGAGTGGTATAAAGGATTTCAGAGTGGAATATAGTGTGTCAGAGTGGTATAAAGGGTTTCAGAGTGGTATAAAGGGTTTCAGAGTGGTATAAAGGGTTTCAGAGTGGTATTAAGGGTTTCAGAGTGGTATAAAGGGTTTCAGAGTGGTATAAAGGATTTCAGAGTGGAATATAGTGTGTCAGAGTGGTATAAAGGGTTTCAGAGTGGTATAAAGGGTTTCAGAGTGGTATAAAGGGTTTCAGAGTGGTATAAAGGGTTTCAGAGTGGTATAAAGGATTTCAGAGTGGTATAAAGGATTTCAGAGTGGTATAAAGGGTTTCAAAGTGGTATAAAGGGTTTCAGAGTGGTATAAAGGATTTCAGAGTGGAATATAGTGTGTCAGAGTGGTATAAAGGGTTTCAGAGTGGTATAAAGGGTTTCAGAGTGGTATAAAGGGTTTCAGAGTGGTATAAAGGGTTTCAGAGTGGTATAAAGGGTTTCAGAGTGGTATAAAGGATTTCAGAGTGGTATAAAGGATTTCAGAGTGGTATAAAGGGTTTCAAAGTGGTATAAAGGGTTTCAGAGTGGTATAAAGGATTTCAGAGTGGAATATAGTGTGTCAGAGTGGTATAAAGGGTTTCAGAGGGGTATAAAGGGTTTCAGAGTGGTATAAAGGGTTTCAGAGTGGTATAAAGGATTTCAGAGTGGAATATAGTGTGTCAGAGTGGTATAAAGGGTTTCAAAGTGGTATAAAGGGTTTCAGAGTGGTATAAAGGGTTTCAGAGTGGAATATAGTGTGTCAGAGTGGTATAAAGGGTTTCAAAGTGGTATAAAGGGTTTCAGAGTGGTATAAAGGGTTTCAGAGTGGAATATAGTGTGTCAGAGTGGTATAAAGGGTTTCAAAGTGGTATAAAGGGTTTCAGAGTGGTATAAAGGGTTTCAGAGTGGAATATAGTGTGTCAGAGTGGTATAAAGGGTTTCAGAGTGGTATAAAGGGTTTCAGAGTGGTATAAAGGGTTTCAGAGTGGAATATAGTGTGTCAGAGTGGTATAAAGGGTTTCAGAGGGTATAAAGGGTTTCAGAGTGGTATAAAGGGTTTCAGAGTGGTATAAAGGATTTCAGAGTGGAATATAGTGTGTCAGAGTGGTATAAAGGGTTTCAAAGTGGTATAAAGGGTTTCAGAGTGGTATAAAGGGTTTCAGAGTGGAATATAGTGTGTCAGAGTGGTATAAAGGGTTTCAAAGTGGTATAAAGGGTTTCAGAGTGGTATAAAGGGTTTCAGAGTGGAATATAGTGTGTCAGAGTGGTATAAAGGGTTTCAAAGTGGTATAAAGGGTTTCAGAGTGGTATAAAGGGTTTCAGAGTGGTATAAAGGGTTTCAGAGGGTATAAAGGGTTTCAGAGTGGTATAAAGGGTTTCAGAGTGGTATAAAGGGTTTCAGAGTGGTATAAAGGGTTTCAGAGTGGTATAAAGGGTTTCAGAGGGTATAAAGGGTTTCAGAGTGGTATAAAGGGTTTCAGAGTGGTATAAAGGGTTTCAGAGTGGTATAAAGGGTTTCAGACTGGTATAAAGGGTTTCAGAGTGGTATAAAGGGTTTCAGAGTGGTATAAAGGGTTTCAGAGTGGTATAAAGGGTTTCAGAGTGGTATAAAGGGTTTCAGAGTGGTATAAAGGGTTTCAGAGTGGTATAAAGGGTTTCAGAGTGGTATAAAGGGTTTCAGAGTGGTATAAAGGGTTTCAGAGGGTATAAAGGGTTTCAGAGTGGTATAAAGGGTTTCAGAGTGGTATAAAGGGTTTCAGAGTGGTATAAAGGGTTTCAGACTGGTATAAAGGGTTTCAGAGTGGTATAAAGGGTTTCAGAGTGGTATAAAGGGTTTCAGAGTGGTATAAAGGGTTTCAGAGTGGTATAAAGGGTTTCAGAGTGGTATAAAGGGTTTCAGAATGGTATAAAGGGTTTCAGAGTGGTATAAAGGGTTTCAGAGTGGTATAAAGGGTTTCAGAGTGGTATAAAGGGTTTCAGAGTGGTATAAAGGGTTTCAGAGTGGTATAAAGGGTTTCAGAGTGGTATAAAGGGTTTCAGAGTGGTATAAAGGATTTCAGAGTGGTATAAAGGGTTTCAGAGTGGTATAAAGGGTTTCAGAGTGGTATAAAGGGTTTCAGAGTGGTATAAAGGGTTTCAGAGTGGTATAAAGGATTTCAGAGTGGTATAAAGGGTTTCAGAGTGGTATAAAGGGTTTCAGAGTGGTATAAAGGGTTTCAGAGTGGTATAAAGGATTTCAGAGTGGTATAAAGGGTTTCAGAGTGGTATAAAGGGTTTCAGAGTGGTATAAAGGATTTCAGAGTGGAATATAGTGTGTCAGAGTGGTATAAAGGGTTTCAGAGTGGTATAAAGGGTTTCAGAGTGGTATAAAGGGTTTCAGAGTGGTATTAAGGGTTTCAGAGTGGTATAAAGGGTTTCAGAGTGGTATAAAGGATTTCAGAGTGGAATATAGTGTGTCAGAGTGGTATAAAGGGTTTCAGAGTGGTATAAAGGGTTTCAGAGTGGTATAAAGGGTTTCAGAGTGGTATAAAGGGTTTCAGAGTGGTATAAAGGATTTCAGAGTGGTATAAAGGATTTCAGAGTGGTATAAAGGGTTTCAAAGTGGTATAAAGGGTTTCAGAGTGGTATAAAGGATTTCAGAGTGGAATATAGTGTGTCAGAGTGGTATAAAGGGTTTCAGAGTGGTATAAAGGGTTTCAGAGTGGTATAAAGGGTTTCAGAGGGTATAAAGGGTTTCAGAGTGGTATAAAGGGTTTCAGAGTGGTATAAAGGGTTTCAGAGTGGTATAAAGGGTTTCAGAGTGGTATAAAGGGTTTCAGAGTGGTATAAAGGATTTCAGAGTGGAATATAGTGTGTCAGAGTGGTATAAAGGGTTTCAGAGTGGTATAAAGGGTTTCAGAGTGGTATAAAGGGTTTCAGAGTGGTATTAAGGGTTTCAGAGTGGTATAAAGGGTTTCAGAGTGGTATAAAGGATTTCAGAGTGGAATATAGTGTGTCAGAGTGGTATAAAGGGTTTCAGAGTGGTATAAAGGGTTTCAGAGTGGTATAAAGGGTTTCAGAGTGGTATAAAGGGTTTCAGAGTGGTATAAAGGATTTCAGAGTGGTATAAAGGATTTCAGAGTGGTATAAAGGGTTTCAAAGTGGTATAAAGGGTTTCAGAGTGGTATAAAGGATTTCAGAGTGGAATATAGTGTGTCAGAGTGGTATAAAGGGTTTCAGAGTGGTATAAAGGGTTTCAGAGTGGTATAAAGGGTTTCAGAGTGGTATAAAGGGTTTCAGAGTGGTATAAAGGGTTTCAGAGTGGTATAAAGGATTTCAGAGTGGTATAAAGGATTTCAGAGTGGTATAAAGGGTTTCAAAGTGGTATAAAGGGTTTCAGAGTGGTATAAAGGATTTCAGAGTGGAATATAGTGTGTCAGAGTGGTATAAAGGGTTTCAGAGGGTATAAAGGGTTTCAGAGTGGTATAAAGGGTTTCAGAGTGGTATAAAGGATTTCAGAGTGGAATATAGTGTGTCAGAGTGGTATAAAGGGTTTCAAAGTGGTATAAAGGGTTTCAGAGTGGTATAAAGGGTTTCAGAGTGGAATATAGTGTGTCAGAGTGGTATAAAGGGTTTCAAAGTGGTATAAAGGGTTTCAGAGTGGTATAAAGGGTTTCAGAGTGGAATATAGTGTGTCAGAGTGGTATAAAGGGTTTCAAAGTGGTATAAAGGGTTTCAGAGTGGTATAAAGGGTTTCAGAGTGGAATATAGTGTGTCAGAGTGGTATAAAGGGTTTCAGAGTGGTATAAAGGGTTTCAGAGTGGTATAAAGGGTTTCAGAGTGGAATATAGTGTGTCAGAGTGGTATAAAGGGTTTCAGAGTGGTATAAAGGGTTTCAGAGTGGTATAAAGGGTTTCAGAGTGGTATAAAGGGTTTCAGAGTGGTATAAAGGGTTTCAGAGTGGTATAAAGGGTTTCAGAGTGGTATAAAGGATTTCAGAGTGGTATAAAGGGTTTCAGAGTGGTATAAAGGGTTTCAGAGTGGTATAAAGGGTTTCAGAGTGGTATAAAGGATTTCAGAGTGGTATAAAGGGTTTCAGAGTGGTATAAAGGGTTTCAGAGTGGTATAAAGGATTTCAGAGTGGAATATAGTGTGTCAGAGTGGTATAAAGGGTTTCAGAGTGGTATAAAGGGTTTCAGAGTGGTATAAAGGGTTTCAGAGTGGTATTAAGGGTTTCAGAGTGGTATAAAGGGTTTCAGAGTGGTATAAAGGATTTCAGAGTGGAATATAGTGTGTCAGAGTGGTATAAAGGGTTTCAGAGTGGTATAAAGGGTTTCAGAGTGGTATAAAGGGTTTCAGAGTGGTATAAAGGGTTTCAGAGTGGTATAAAGGATTTCAGAGTGGTATAAAGGATTTCAGAGTGGTATAAAGGGTTTCAAAGTGGTATAAAGGGTTTCAGAGTGGTATAAAGGATTTCAGAGTGGAATATAGTGTGTCAGAGTGGTATAAAGGGTTTCAGAGTGGTATAAAGGGTTTCAGAGTGGTATAAAGGGTTTCAGAGGGTATAAAGGGTTTCAGAGTGGTATAAAGTTTCAGAGTGGTATAAAGGGTTTCAGAGTGGTATAAAGGGTTTCAGAGTGGTATAAAGGGTTTCAGAGTGGTATAAAGGATTTCAGAGTGGAATATAGTGTGTCAGAGTGGTACAAAGGGTTTCAGAGTGGTATAAAGGGTTTCAGAGTGGTATAAAGGGTTTCAGAGTGGTATTAAGGGTTTCAGAGTGGTATAAAGGGTTTCAGAGTGGTATATAGGATTTCAGAGTGGAATATAGTGTGTCAGAGTGGTATAAAGGGTTTCAGAGTGGTATAAAGGGTTTCAGAGTGGTATAAAGGGTTTCAGAGTGGTATAAAGGGTTTCAGAGTGGTATAAAGGATTTCAGAGTGGTATAAAGGATTTCAGAGTGGTATAAAGGGTTTCAAAGTGGTATAAAGGGTTTTAGAGTGGTATAAAGGATTTCAGAGTGGAATATAGTGTGTCAGAGTGGTATAAAGGGTTTCAGAGTGGTATAAAGGGTTTCAGAGTGGTATAAAGGGTTTCAGAGTGGTATAAAGGGTTTCAGAGTGGTATAAAGGGTTTCAGAGTGGTATAAAGGATTTCAGAGTGGTATAAAGGATTTCAGAGTGGTATAAAGGGTTTCAAAGTGGTATAAAGGGTTTCAGAGTGGTATAAAGGATTTCAGAGTGGAATATAGTGTGTCAGAGTGGTATAAAGGGTTTCAGAGGGGTATAAAGGGTTTCAGAGTGGTATAAAGGGTTTCAGAGTGGTATAAAGGATTTCAGAGTGGAATATAGTGTGTCAGAGTGGTATAAAGGGTTTCAAAGTGGTATAAAGGGTTTCAGAGTGGTATAAAGGGTTTCAGAGTGGAATATAGTGTGTCAGAGTGGTATAAAGGGTTTCAAAGTGGTATAAAGGGTTTCAGAGTGGTATAAAGGGTTTCAGAGTGGAATATAGTGTGTCAGAGTGGTATAAAGGGTTTCAAAGTGGTATAAAGGGTTTCAGAGTGGTATAAAGGGTTTCAGAGTGGAATATAGTGTGTCAGAGTGGTATAAAGGGTTTCAGAGTGGTATAAAGGGTTTCAGAGTGGTATAAAGGGTTTCAGAGTGGAATATAGTGTGTCAGAGTGGTATAAAGGGTTTCAGAGGGGTATAAAGGGTTTCAGAGTGGTATAAAGGGTTTCAGAGTGGTATAAAGGATTTCAGAGTGGAATATAGTGTGTCAGAGTGGTATAAAGGGTTTCAAAGTGGTATAAAGGGTTTCAGAGTGGTATAAAGGGTTTCAGAGTGGAATATAGTGTGTCAGAGTGGTATAAAGGGTTTCAAAGTGGTATAAAGGGTTTCAGAGTGGTATAAAGGGTTTCAGAGTGGAATATAGTGTGTCAGAGTGGTATAAAGGGTTTCAAAGTGGTATAAAGGGTTTCAGAGTGGTATAAAGGGTTTCAGAGTGGTATAAAGGGTTTCAGAGGGGTATAAAGGGTTTCAGAGTGGTATAAAGGGTTTCAGAGTGGTATAAAGGGTTTCAGAGTGGTATAAAGGGTTTCAGAGTGGTATAAAGGGTTTCAGAGGGGTATAAAGGGTTTCAGAGTGGTATAAAGGGTTTCAGAGTGGTATAAAGGGTTTCAGAGTGGTATAAAGGGTTTCAGACTGGTATAAAGGGTTTCAGAGTGGTATAAAGGGTTTCAGAGTGGTATAAAGGGTTTCAGAGTGGTATAAAGGGTTTCAGAGTGGTATAAAGGGTTTCAGAGTGGTATAAAGGGTTTCAGAGTGGTATAAAGGGTTTCAGAGTGGTATAAAGGGTTTCAGAGTGGTATAAAGGGTTTCAGAGTGGTATAAAGGGTTTCAGAGTGGTATAAAGGGTTTCAGAGGGGTATAAAGGGTTTCAGAGTGGTATAAAGGGTTTCAGAGTGGTATAAAGGGTTTCAGAGTGGTATAAAGGGTTTCAGACTGGTATAAAGGGTTTCAGAGTGGTATAAAGGGTTTCAGAGTGGTATAAAGGGTTTCAGAGTGGTATAAAGGGTTTCAGAGTGGTATAAAGGGTTTCAGAGTGGTATAAAGGGTTTCAGAGTGGTATAAAGGGTTTCAGAGTGGTATAAAGGGTTTCAGAGTGGTATAAAGGGTTTCAGAGTGGTATAAAGGGTTTCAGAGTGGTATAAAGGGTTTCAGAGTGGTATAAAGGGTTTCAGAGTGGTATAAAGGGTTTCAGAGTGGTATAAAGGATTTCAGAGTGGTATAAAGGGTTTCAGAGTGGTATAAAGGGTTTCAGAGTGGTATAAAGGGTTTCAGAGTGGTATAAAGGGTTTCAGAGTGGTATAAAGGGTTTCAGAGTGGAATATAGTGTGTCAGAGTGGTATAAAGGGTTTCAAAGTGGTATAAAGGGTTTCAGAGTGGTATAAAGGGTTTCAGAGTGGAATATAGTGTGTCAGAGTGGTATAAAGGGTTTCAGAGTGGTATAAAGGGTTTCAGAGTGGTATAAAGGGTTTCAGAGTGGAATATAGTGTGTCAGAGTGGTATAAAGGGTTTCAGAGGGGTATAAAGGGTTTCAGAGTGGTATAAAGGGTTTCAGAGTGGTATAAAGGATTTCAGAGTGGAATATAGTGTGTCAGAGTGGTATAAAGGGTTTCAAAGTGGTATAAAGGGTTTCAGAGTGGTATAAAGGGTTTCAGAGTGGAATATAGTGTGTCAGAGTGGTATAAAGGGTTTCAAAGTGGTATAAAGGGTTTCAGAGTGGTATAAAGGGTTTCAGAGTGGAATATAGTGTGTCAGAGTGGTATAAAGGGTTTCAAAGTGGTATAAAGGGTTTCAGAGTGGTATAAAGGGTTTCAGAGTGGTATAAAGGGTTTCAGAGGGGGTATAAAGGGTTTCAGAGTGGTATAAAGGGTTTCAGAGTGGTATAAAGGGTTTCAGAGTGGTATAAAGGGTTTCAGAGTGGTATAAAGGGTTTCAGAGGGTATAAAGGGTTTCAGAGTGGTATAAAGGGTTTCAGAGTGGTATAAAGGGTTTCAGAGTGGTATAAAGGGTTTCAGACTGGTATAAAGGGTTTCAGAGTGGTATAAAGGGTTTCAGAGTGGTATAAAGGGTTTCAGAGTGGTATAAAGGGTTTCAGAGTGGTATAAAGGGTTTCAGAGTGGTATAAAGGGTTTCAGAGTGGTATAAAGGGTTTCAGAGTGGTATAAAGGGTTTCAGAGTGGTATAAAGGGTTTCAGAGTGGTATAAAGGGTTTCAGAGTGGTATAAAGGGTTTCAGAGGGTATAAAGGGTTTCAGAGTGGTATAAAGGGTTTCAGAGTGGTATAAAGGGTTTCAGAGTGGTATAAAGGGTTTCAGACTGGTATAAAGGGTTTCAGAGTGGTATAAAGGGTTTCAGAGTGGTATAAAGGGTTTCAGAGTGGTATAAAGGGTTTCAGAGTGGTATAAAGGGTTTCAGAGTGGTATAAAGGGTTTCAGAGTGGTATAAAGGGTTTCAGAGTGGTATAAAGGGTTTCAGAGTGGTATAAAGGGTTTCAGAGTGGTATAAAGGGTTTCAGAGTGGTATAAAGGGTTTCAGAGTGGTATAAAGGGTTTCAGAGTGGTATAAAGGGTTTCAGAGTGGTATAAAGGGTTTCAGAGTGGTATAAAGGGTTTCAGAGTGGTATAAAGGGTTTCAGAGTGGTATAAAGGGTTTCAGAGTGGTATAAAGGGTTTCAGAGTGGTATAAAGGGTTTCAGAGTGGTATAAAGGGTTTCAGAGTGGTATAAAGGATTTCAGAGTGGTATAAAGGGTTTCAGAGTGGTATAAAGGGTTTCAGAGTGGTATAAAGGATTTCAGAGTGGAATATAGTGTGTCAGAGTGGTATAAAGGGTTTCAGAGTGGTATAAAGGGTTTCAGAGTGGTATAAAGGGTTTCAGAGTGGTATTAAGGGTTTCAGAGTGGTATAAAGGGTTTCAGAGTGGTATAAAGGATTTCAGAGTGGAATATAGTGTGTCAGAGTGGTATAAAGGGTTTCAGAGTGGTATAAAGGGTTTCAGAGTGGTATAAAGGGTTTCAGAGTGGTATAAAGGGTTTCAGAGTGGTATAAAGGATTTCAGAGTGGTATAAAGGATTTCAGAGTGGTATAAAGGGTTTCAAAGTGGTATAAAGGGTTTCAGAGTGGTATAAAGGATTTCAGAGTGGAATATAGTGTGTCAGAGTGGTATAAAGGGTTTCAGAGTGGTATAAAGGGTTTCAGAGTGGTATAAAGGGTTTCAGAGGGGTATAAAGGGTTTCAGAGTGGTATAAAGGGTTTCAGAGTGGTATAAAGGGTTTCAGAGTGGTATAAAGGGTTTCAGAGTGGTATAAAGGGTTTCAGAGTGGTATAAAGGATTTCAGAGTGGAATATAGTGTGTCAGAGTGGTATAAAGGGTTTCAGAGTGGTATAAAGGGTTTCAGAGTGGTATAAAGGGTTTCAGAGTGGTATTAAGGGTTTCAGAGTGGTATAAAGGGTTTCAGAGTGGTATAAAGGATTTCAGAGTGGAATATAGTGTGTCAGAGTGGTATAAAGGGTTTCAGAGTGGTATAAAGGGTTTCAGAGTGGTATAAAGGGTTTCAGAGTGGTATAAAGGGTTTCAGAGTGGTATAAAGGATTTCAGAGTGGTATAAAGGATTTCAGAGTGGTATAAAGGGTTTCAAAGTGGTATAAAGGGTTTCAGAGTGGTATAAAGGATTTCAGAGTGGAATATAGTGTGTCAGAGTGGTATAAAGGGTTTCAGAGTGGTATAAAGGGTTTCAGAGTGGTATAAAGGGTTTCAGAGTGGTATAAAGGGTTTCAGAGTGGTATAAAGGGTTTCAGAGTGGTATAAAGGATTTCAGAGTGGTATAAAGGATTTCAGAGTGGTATAAAGGGTTTCAAAGTGGTATAAAGGGTTTCAGAGTGGTATAAAGGATTTCAGAGTGGAATATAGTGTGTCAGAGTGGTATAAAGGGTTTCAGAGGGGTATAAAGGGTTTCAGAGTGGTATAAAGGGTTTCAGAGTGGTATAAAGGATTTCAGAGTGGAATATAGTGTGTCAGAGTGGTATAAAGGGTTTCAAAGTGGTATAAAGGGTTTCAGAGTGGTATAAAGGGTTTCAGAGTGGAATATAGTGTGTCAGAGTGGTATAAAGGGTTTCAAAGTGGTATAAAGGGTTTCAGAGTGGTATAAAGGGTTTCAGAGTGGAATATAGTGTGTCAGAGTGGTATAAAGGGTTTCAAAGTGGTATAAAGGGTTTCAGAGTGGTATAAAGGGTTTCAGAGTGGAATATAGTGTGTCAGAGTGGTATAAAGGGTTTCAGAGTGGTATAAAGGGTTTCAGAGTGGTATAAAGGGTTTCAGAGTGGAATATAGTGTGTCAGAGTGGTATAAAGGGTTTCAGAGGGGTATAAAGGGTTTCAGAGTGGTATAAAGGGTTTCAGAGTGGTATAAAGGATTTCAGAGTGGAATATAGTGTGTCAGAGTGGTATAAAGGGTTTCAAAGTGGTATAAAGGGTTTCAGAGTGGTATAAAGGGTTTCAGAGTGGAATATAGTGTGTCAGAGTGGTATAAAGGGTTTCAAAGTGGTATAAAGGGTTTCAGAGTGGTATAAAGGGTTTCAGAGTGGAATATAGTGTGTCAGAGTGGTATAAAGGGTTTCAAAGTGGTATAAAGGGTTTCAGAGTGGTATAAAGGGTTTCAGAGTGGAATATAGTGTGTCAGAGTGGTATAAAGGGTTTCAGAGTGGTATAAAGGGTTTCAGAGTGGTATAAAGGGTTTCAGAGTGGAATATAGTGTGTCAGAGTGGTATAAAGGGTTTCAAAGTGGTATAAAGGGTTTCAGAGTGGTATAAAGGGTTTCAGAGTGGAATATAGTGTGTCAGAGTGGTATAAAGGGTTTCAAAGTGGTATAAAGGGTTTCAGAGTGGTATAAAGGGTTTCAGAGTGGAATATAGTGTGTCAGAGTGGTATAAAGGGTTTCAAAGTGGTATAAAGGGTTTCAGAGTGGTATAAAGGGTTTCAGAGTGGAATATAGTGTGTCAGAGTGGTATAAAGGGTTTCAAAGTGGTATAAAGGGTTTCAGAGTGGTATAAAGGGTTTCAGAGTGGAATATAGTGTGTCAGAGTGGTATAAAGGGTTTCAGAGTGGTATAAAGGGTTTCAGAGTGGTATAAAGGGTTTCAGAGTGGAATATAGTGTGTCAGAGTGGTATAAAGGGTTTCAAAGTGGTATAAAGGGTTTCAGAGTGGTATAAAGTGTGTCAGAGTGGTATTAAGGGTTTCAGAGTGGTATAAAGGGTTTCAGAGTGGTATAAAGGGTTTCAAAGTGGAATATAGTGTGTCAGAGTGGTATAAAGGGTTTCAGAGTGGTATAAAGGGTTTCAGAGTGGTATAAAGTGTGCCAGAGTGGTATTAAGGGTTTCAGAGTGCTATAAAGTGTGTCAGAGTGGTATAAAGTGTGTCAGAGTGGTATTAAGGGTTTCAGAGTGCTATAAAGTGTGTCAGAGTGGTATAAAGTATGTCAGAGTGGTATAAAGGGTTTCAGAGTGGTATAAAGGGTTTCAGAGTGGAATATAGTGTGTCAGAGTGGTATAAAGGGTTTCAAAGTGGTATATAGTGTGTCAGAGTGGTATAAAGGGTTTCAGAGTGGTATAAAAGGGTTTCAGAGTGGTATAAAGTGTGTCAGATTGGTATATAGTGTGTCAGAGTGATATAAAGGGTTTCAGAGTGGTATAAAGGGTTTCAGAGTGGTATAAAGTGTGTCAGATTGGTATATAGTGTGTCAGAGTGGTATAAATGGTTTCAGAGTGAAATAAAGTGTGTCAGATTGGTATAAAGTGTGTCAGAGTGGTATAAAGGGTTTCAGAGTGGTACAACGTGTGTCAGAGTGGCATAACGGGTTTCAGAGTGGTATAAAGTGTGTCAGATTGGTATAAAGGGTTTCAGAGTGGTATAAAGTGTGTCAGATTGGTATAAAGGGTTTCAGAGTGAAATAAAGTGTGTCAGATTGGTATAAAGTGTGTCAGAGTGGTATAAAGGGTTTCAAAGCGGTATAAAGGGTTTCAGAGTGGTATCAAGTGTGTCAGAATGGTATAAAGTATGTCAGAGTGGTATAAAGGGTTTCAGACTGGTATAAAGGGTTTCAGAGTGGTATCAAGTGTGTCAGAGTGGTATAAAGGGTTTCAAAGTGGTATAAAGGTTTCAGAGTGGTATAAAGGGTTTCAGAGTGGTATAAAGGGTTTCAGAGTGGTATAAAGGGTTTCAGAGTGGTATCAAGTGTTTCAGTGTGTCAGCGTGGTATAAAGGGTTTCAGAGTGGGATTTATGGTTTCAGTGTGTCAGAGTGGTAGAAAAGGTTTCAGAGTGGTATAAAGGGTTTCAGAGTGCGATTTATGGTTTCAGTGTGTCAGAGTGGTAGAAAGGGTTTCAGAGTGGTAGAAAGGGTTTCAGAGTGGGATTTATGGTTTCAGTGTGTCAGAGTGGTATAAAGGGTTTCAGAGTGGTATAAAGGGTTTCAGAGTGGTATAAAGTGTGTCAGAGTGGTATTAAGGGTTTCAGAGTGCTATAAAGTGTGTCAGAGTGGTATAAAGTGTGTCAGAGTGGTATTAAGGGTTTCAGAGTGCTATAAAGTGTGTCAGAGTGGTATAAAGTATGTCAGAGTGGTATAAAGGGTTTCAGAGTGGTATAAAGTGTGTCAGAGTGGTATAAAGGGTTTCAGAGTGGTATAAAGGGTTTCAGAGTGGTATAAAGGGTTTCAGAGGGGTATAAAGGGTTTCAGAGTGGTATAAAGGGTTTCAGAGTGGTATAAAGGGTTTCAGAGTGGTATAAAGGGTTTCAGAGTGGTATAAAGGGTTTCAGAGTGGTATAAAGGATTTCAGAGTGGAATATAGTGTGTCAGAGTGGTATAAAGGGTTTCAGAGTGGTATAAAGGGTTTCAGAGTGGTATAAAGGGTTTCAGAGTGGTATTAAGGGTTTCAGAGTGGTATAAAGGGTTTCAGAGTGGTATAAAGGATTTCAGAGTGGAATATAGTGTGTCAGAGTGGTATAAAGGGTTTCAGAGTGGTATAAAGGGTTTCAGAGTGGTATAAAGGGTTTCAGAGTGGTATAAAGGGTTTCAGAGTGGTATAAAGGATTTCAGAGTGGTATAAAGGATTTCAGAGTGGTATAAAGGGTTTCAAAGTGGTATAAAGGGTTTCAGAGTGGTATAAAGGATTTCAGAGTGGAATATAGTGTGTCAGAGTGGTATAAAGGGTTTCAGAGTGGTATAAAGGGTTTCAGAGTGGTATAAAGGGTTTCAGAGTGGTATAAAGGGTTTCAGAGTGGTATAAAGGGTTTCAGAGTGGTATAAAGGATTTCAGAGTGGTATAAAGGATTTCAGAGTGGTATAAAGGGTTTCAAAGTGGTATAAAGGGTGTCAGAGTGGTATAAAGGATTTCAGAGTGGAATATAGTGTGTCAGAGTGGTATAAAGGGTTTCAGAGGGTATAAAGGGTTTCAGAGTTTATAAAGGGTTTCAGAGTGGTATAAAGGATTTCAGAGTGGAATATAGTGTGTCAGAGTGGTATAAAGGGTTTCAAAGTGGTATAAAGGGTTTCAGAGTGGTATAAAGGGTTTCAGAGTGGAATATAGTGTGTCAGAGTGGTATAAAGGGTTTCAAAGTGGTATAAAGGGTTTCAGAGTGGTATAAAGGGTTTCAGAGTGGAATATAGTGTGTCAGAGTGGTATAAAGGGTTTCAAAGTGGTATAAAGGGTTTCAGAGTGGTATAAAGGGTTTCAGAGTGGAATATAGTGTGTCAGAGTGGTATAAAGGGTTTCAGAGTGGTATAAAGGGTTTCAGAGTGGTATAAAGGGTTTCAGAGTGGAATATAGTGTGTCAGAGTGGTATAAAGGGTTTCAGAGGGGTATAAAGGGTTTCAGAGTGGTATAAAGGGTTTCAGAGTGGTATAAAGGATTTCAGAGTGGAATATAGTGTGTCAGAGTGGTATAAAGGGTTTCAAAGTGGTATAAAGGGTTTCAGAGTGGTATAAAGGGTTTCAGAGTGGAATATAGTGTGTCAGAGTGGTATAAAGGGTTTCAAAGTGGTATAAAGGGTTTCAGAGTGGTATAAAGGGTTTCAGAGTGGAATATAGTGTGTCAGAGTGGTATAAAGGGTTTCAAAGTGGTATAAAGGGTTTCAGAGTGGTATAAAGGGTTTCAGAGTGGAATATAGTGTGTCAGAGTGGTATAAAGGGTTTCAGAGTGGTATAAAGGGTTTCAGAGTGGTATAAAGGGTTTCAGAGTGGAATATAGTGTGTCAGAGTGGTATAAAGGGTTTCAAAGTGGTATAAAGGGTTTCAGAGTGGTATAAAGGGTTTCAGAGTGGAATATAGTGTGTCAGAGTGGTATAAAGGGTTTCAAAGTGGTATAAAGGGTTTCAGAGTGGTATAAAGGGTTTCAGAGTGGAATATAGTGTGTCAGAGTGGTATAAAGGGTTTCAAAGTGGTATAAAGGGTTTCAGAGTGGTATAAAGGGTTTCAGAGTGGAATATAGTGTGTCAGAGTGGTATAAAGGGTTTCAAAGTGGTATAAAGGGTTTCAGAGTGGTATAAAGGGTTTCAGAGTGGAATATAGTGTGTCAGAGTGGTATAAAGGGTTTCAGAGTGGTATAAAGGGTTTCAGAGTGGTATAAAGGGTTTCAGAGTGGAATATAGTGTGTCAGAGTGGTATAAAGGGTTTCAAAGTGGTATAAAGGGTTTCAGAGTGGTATAAAGTGTGTCAGAGTGGTATTAAGGGTTTCAGAGTGGTATAAAGGGTTTCAGAGTGGTATAAAGGGTTTCAAAGTGGAATATAGTGTGTCAGAGTGGTATAAAGGGTTTCAGAGTGGTATAAAGGGTTTCAGAGTGGTATAAAGTGTGTCAGAGTGGTATTAAGGGTTTCAGAGTGCTATAAAGTGTGTCAGAGTGGTATAAAGTGTGTCAGAGTGGTATTAAGGGTTTCAGAGTGCTATAAAGTGTGTCAGAGTGGTATAAAGTATGTCAGAGTGGTATAAAGGGTTTCAGAGTGGTATAAAGGGTTTCAGAGTGGAATATAGTGTGTCAGAGTGGTATAAAGGGTTTCAAAGTGGTATATAGTGTGTCAGAGTGGTATAAAGGGTTTCAGAGTGGTATAAAAGGGTTTCAGAGTGGTATAAAGTGTGTCAGATTGGTATATAGTGTGTCAGAGTGATATAAAGGGTTTCAGAGTGGTATAAAGGGTTTCAGAGTGGTATAAAGTGTGTCAGATTGGTATATAGTGTGTCAGAGTGGTATAAATGGTTTCAGAGTGAAATAAAGTGTGTCAGATTGGTATAAAGTGTGTCAGAGTGGTATAAAGGGTTTCAGAGTGGTACAACGTGTGTCAGAGTGGCATAACGGGTTTCAGAGTGGTATAAAGTGTGTCAGATTGGTATAAAGGGTTTCAGAGTGGTATAAAGTGTGTCAGATTGGTATAAAGGGTTTCAGAGTGAAATAAAGTGTGTCAGATTGGTATAAAGTGTGTCAGAGTGGTATAAAGGGTTTCAAAGCGGTATAAAGGGTTTCAGAGTGGTATCAAGTGTGTCAGAATGGTATAAAGTATGTCAGAGTGGTATAAAGGGTTTCAGACTGGTATAAAGGGTTTCAGAGTGGTATCAAGTGTGTCAGAGTGGTATAAAGGGTTTCAAAGTGGTATAAAGGGTTTCAGAGTGGTATAAAGGGTTTCAGAGTGGTATAAAGGGTTTCAGAGTGGTATAAAGGGTTTCAGAGTGGTATCAAGTGTTTCAGTGTGTCAGCGTGGTATAAAGGGTTTCAGAGTGGGATTTATGGTTTCAGTGTGTCAGAGTGGTAGAAAAGGTTTCAGAGTGGTATAAAGGGTTTCAGAGTGCGATTTATGGTTTCAGTGTGTCAGAGTGGTAGAAAGGGTTTCAGAGTGGTAGAAAGGGTTTCAGAGTGGGATTTATGGTTTCAGTGTGTCAGAGTGGTATAAAGGGTTTCAGAGTGGTATAAAGGGTTTCAGAGTGGTATAAAGTGTGTCAGAGTGGTATTAAGGGTTTCAGAGTGCTATAAAGTGTGTCAGAGTGGTATAAAGTGTGTCAGAGTGGTATTAAGGGTTTCAGAGTGCTATAAAGTGTGTCAGAGTGGTATAAAGTATGTCAGAGTGGTATAAAGGGTTTCAGAGTGGTATAAAGTGTGTCAGAGTGGTATAAAGTATGTCAGAGTGGTAGAAAGGGTTTCAGAGTGGTATAAAGGGTTTCAGAGTGGTATAAAGGGTTTCAGAGTGGTATAAAGGGTTTCAGAGTGCTATAAAGTGTGTCAGAGTGGTATAAAGTGTGTCAGGGTGGTATAAAGTGTGTCATCTTCACTGAGTAAAGGACTTACATAGAGACAGTATGTGCATGTAAAGGAACTGCGCTAAGTGAGAAACTGAGAAACAGTGACAAACTGAGAAACAGACAGAAGGCGGTTCCTTTTGATGTGAGCGTTAAACATCAAATCATCAATTCAATTAAATTCAATTAAAGCATATCTCTCCTAGATGCCTCTGGATTATTATCTCACTAACGAGGACCTGTAGATCAACATTGAAAGGACGCCTCTCTATTTCTCCCACTCTCTTTTTCATTCTCTCCCTTTACTTCTCAATTTCCCTGTCTTTCTTGCTCTTCCCTTCTCGCTCTCTCTGTCTCTGTCTCTTTCTTTCTAATCAGATGAAAGAATGCCTGAGACTACAAAGTCACAGCACCCATTCCCACCCTATCTCCCGCTGGTTCTGTCCGTCTGCATTGTTCCTCTCTCTCTCTCTCTCTCTCTCTCTCTCTCTCTCTCTCTCTCTGCCATCTCTCTCTCTCTCTCTCTCTCTCTCTCTCTCTCTCTCTCTCTCTCTCTCTCTCTCTCCCCTCTCTCTCTCTCTCTCTCTCTCTCTCTCTCTCTCTCTCTCTCTCTCTCTCTCTCTCTCTCTCTCTCTCTCTCTTTCTCTCTTTCTCTCTCTCTGCCATCTCTCTGTTGATCTTAATCTCTCTCTTTCACTCTCTCCCACTCCACCACCCCTCTCTCCACCTCTCGCCTGTCTATCTCTATCTTTCTCTCTCCATCTCTCTTTTCTAATCTATGTGGCACACATAGTCATTGTTATTCAGGTAAGCAGAGGAAAGTAAGTCTCAGTCTTAGCGAGTATCTAGACTTAATTAGCTGAAGTTTCTCTCTGGTAATGAGACAGATGGCACCCATCCCTGTTCCCTATATAGTGCACAAATTTTGACCAGACCCCTGTCAAGAGTACTGCACTACATAGGGAATAGGGTGCCATTTGGGATGCAGGCAGTGTTCTCTCTGAAGCTGCCTGGCTAGCTGCTGCCTGCATCTCTCCAAACCTGACAGAGAGATGATTTGAAGAGAGAGTGTGTGTGTGTGTGTGTGTGTGTGTGTGTGTGTGTGTGTGTGTGTGTGTGTGTGTGTGTGTGTGTGTGTGTGTGTGTGTGTGTGTGTGTGTGTGTGTGTGTGTGTGTGTGTGTGTGTGTGTGGTGTGTGTAAGTGTGCATGTGTGCGTGCGTGTGTGTGTGTGTAGATGATTTGTCAGTTCCCTGCTTCACACAGAGCCTGTCTACACCTGTCACCGCGATCAAGTCACAAATACCTGACTACAGTAGTCTATGGCTCAGTTGTCTACATTTACTGAAACATGATATGTTCTGTGAGCCTCATTTACCATGTTGAGTTACATATGTGTCATATCTGACATGATTATATCGAAATGGCACATGGAAGGATCGAATGAATGATAGTTTGGCTAACCACTGGCAGTGTTTTCTTTTTCCAACAAGTGTTTGTCTGCTGGGTCGGAAAGGGCACGATTCACATTCACAGAGAGTAAATCATTAATGCCGATTGGGGGAGAGAGCGAGAGAGCGAGAGAGGGAGAGAGAGAGAGAGAGAGAGAGAGAGAGAGAGAGACAGAGAGAGAGAGAGAGAGAGAGAGAGAGAGAGAGAGAGAGAGATGTTGGTCCCACCATTTATTTATATATAAATACAGTATATATATATTTTATATATATATGTTTTCTATATGTATACTTTGACAATGTAAGTAATAATGAACTTTCCATGTCAATAAAGTCAATTGAATTGAATTGAGATGAAGACAAAGAAAGAAAGAGAGAAAGAGAGAGAGACATGAAGACAGAAAGAGAGAGGGAGGTTTAAACACGGTTTGACCTTTCTATAGCCACTTACTTTCATGTTGCTAAGTTGCTCATTTGTTTGGGATGTTCTCTCTCTCCCTTCCTCTCTGTCTCTCTCTCGCTCTCTCTCTTCTCTCTATTTCTGTCTCTTCTTTCTCTATCTCTCATCCTCAAAGACATTTATAAAACACTTTTCAGGTGGCAACATTGAGAGAAGTCAGGATACAGCCATTTATCTTGACGTCAAATTTTGCTGACAGCCGATATCTAAGACCAGAGTCAGAACATCTAGAATGCTGCCATGGTAACATCTAAGACTATTTGTGTCTCACTGATCCAAATAAATTATACTGACTGTCTCTGGATCGACACAGAACAAAAATATAAACGCAACATGTAAAGTGTTCATGAGCTGAAACAAAAGATCCCTAAAATGTTCCATACCCACAAAAAGCTTATTTCTCTTAAATGTTGTGCACAAATTTGTTTACATCCCTGTTATTGAGTATTTCTCCTTTGCCAAGATCCACCTGACAGGTGTGGCATACCAAGAAGCTGATTAAACAGCATGATCATTACACAGGGGCACCTTGCACTGGGGACAATAAAAGGTCACTCTGAAATGTGCAATTTTGTCACACAACTCAATGCCACAGATGTCTCAAGTTTTGAGGGAGCGTGCAATTGGCATGCTGACTGCAGGAATGTCCACCAGAGCTGTTGCTAGAGAATTGAATGTTCATTTCTCTACAATAAGCTGCCTCCTAAGTCCTTTCAGAGAATTTGGCAGTACGTACAACTGGCGTCACAACCTCAGACCACATGTATGGCGTTGTGTCGGCGAACAGTTTGCTGATGTCAAGGTTGTGAACAGAGAGCTCCATGGTGGCGGTGGGGTTATGGTGTGGGCAGGCATAAGCTAGGGACAATGTAGACAATTTCATTTTATCAATGACAATTTGAATGTACAGAGATACCGTGACGAGATCCTGAGGCCCATTGTCATGCCATTTATCCGCCGCCATCATCTCAGGTTACAGCATAAAGCACGGCCCCATGTCGCAAGGATCTGTACAATATTGCTGGAGGCTGAAAATGTCCCAGTTCTTCCATGGCCTGCATACTGACCAGACATGTCACCCACTAAGCATGTTTGGGATGTTCTGGCTCGACGTGTACGACAGTGTGTTCCAGTTCTCGCCAATATCCAGCAACTTTGCACAGTCAATGAAGAGGAGTGGGACAACATTCCACAGGCCACAATAAATGTTATGTGTATTTTATTTTATTTAACCTTTATTTAACTAGGCAGGCCTCCTGCGGGGAGGGGTGCTAGGATTAAAAATCTAAATAAATTAAATAAATATATAGGACAAAACTCACATCATGACAAGAGAGGCAACACTACATAAAGAGATATCTAAGACAACAACATAGCATGGCAGCAACACATGACAACACAGCATAGTAGCAACACAACATGACAACAACATGGTAGCAACGCAACATGGCAGCAGCACAACATGGCAGCAGCACAACATGGTAGCAACACAAAACAGGGTACAAACATTATTGGGCACAGACAACAGCACAAAGGGCAAGAAGGTAGAGAAAACAATACATTACGCAAAGCAGATACAACTGTCAGTAAGTGTCTATGATTGAATCTTTGAGTAAAGAGATTGAGATAACAGCCTGATAAACTCTATGTGAAGGGAGATGTGTTGCACTGCAGTATCTGGTCACACCAGATACTGACTCGTTTTCTGATCCATGTGACCAACATATGCATATATGTATTCCCAGTCATGTAAAATCCATAGATAAGGGCCTAATGAATTTATGTAAATTGACTGATTTCCTTACATGAACTGTAACTCAGTCAAATTGTAGAAATTGTTGCATGTTGCATTTTTGTTCAGTATATTTTCACGGTGTCTGTATGTTTGTGTGTGCCTGCGGGTATGCATGCTCGGCAGGCCAACAAGGTCCTCAGATGACGTCGGATACACTGGACCACACAGCATGTTCAAGATTTTTTATTTTTTTAACTAGGCAAGTCAGTTAAGAACTAATTCTTATTTTCAATGACAGCCTAGGAACAATGGGTTAACTTCCTCGTTCAGGGACAGAACAGCAGATTTTTACCTTGTCAGCTCCGTGATTAGATCTTGCAACCTTTCGGTTGCGAGTCCAATGCTCTTACCACTAGGCTACCTGCCGCCCCAGATGCCAAGTTTTCAAGAAGACAAAGAATAACTCCCCATGTTACAACACAAATGGCCACATCAAACACGTCAGACACCCCCACTGAAAGATTCAACCGAGATTCAAAGAGAACACAACAAAACCTTTTTCATCCTCAGGAGACTGAAAAGATTTGGTATTTGTCCTCAGATCTTCAAATTTTTTACAGCTGCAACATCGAGAGAATCCTGGCAGGTTGCATCACTGCCTGGTGTGGCAACTGCTCGGCCTCCGACCGCAAGGCACTACAGAGGGTAGTGCGTACGGCCCAGTGCATCACCAGGGCCAAGCTTTCTGCCATCCAGGACCTCTATACCAGGCGGTGTCAGAGGAAGGACCTAAAAATTGTCAAAGACTCCAGCCACCCTAGTCATAGACTGTTCTCTGCTACCACACAGCAAGCTGTACCAGAGCACCAAGTCTAGGTCCAAGAGGCTTCTAAACAGCTTCTACCTCCAAGCCAAGACTCCTGAACAGCTAAACAAATGGCTACCCAGACTATTTGCATTGCCTCCCCCCCCCATGCTGCTGCAACTCTCTGTTATTATTATTATTTTTTAAATTGTATTTCACCTTTATTTAACCAGGTAGGCCAGTTGAGAACACCTTTATTTAACCAGGTAGGCCAGTTGAGAACAAGTTCTCATTTACAACTGTGACCTGGCCAAGATAAAGCAAAGCAGTGCAGCAAAAACAACAACACAGAGTTACACATAAACAGACATACAGTGAATAACACAATAGGAAAATATATGTACAGTGTGTGCAAATGTAGTAAGGTTAGAGAGGTAAGGCAATAAATAGACCATAGAGGCAAAATAATTACAATTTAGCATTAACACTGGAGTGATAGATGTGCAGATCGTGATGTGCAAGTAGAGACACTGTGGTGCAAAAGAGCAAGAAGATAAATAACAGTATGGAGATGAGGTAGTTGGGTGTGCTATTTACAGATTGGCTGAGTACAGGTACAGTGATCGGTTAGCTGCTCTGATAGCTGATTCTTAAAGTTAGAGACATCATGAAGTGCTTTGAGAGACTAGTCAAGGACCATATCACCTCCACCCTACCTGACACCCTAGACCCAGTCCAATTTGCTTACCGCCCAAATAGGTCCACAGACGACGCAATCTCAACCACACTGCACACTGCCCTAACCCACCTGGACAAGAGGAATACCTATGTGAGAATGCTGTTCATCGACGACAGCTCGGCATTCAACACCATAGTACCCTCCAAGCTCGTCATCAAGCTCGAGACCCTGGGGCTCGACCCCGCCCTGTGCAACTGGGTACTGGACTTCCTGACGGGCCGCCCCCAGGTGGTGAGGGTAGGCAACAACATCTCCTCCCCGCTGATCCTCAACACTGGGGCCCCACAAAGGTGCGTTCTGAGCCCTCTCCTGTACTCCCTGTTCACCCACGACTGCGTGGCCACGCACGCCTCCAACTCAATCATCAAGTTTGCGGACGACACAACAGTGGTAGGCTTGATTACCAACAACGACGAGACGGCCTACAGAGAGGAGGTGAGGTCCCTCGGAGTGTGGTGTCAGGAAAATAACCTCACACTCAACGTCAACAAAACTAAGGAGATGATTGTGGACTTCAGGAAACAGCAGAGGGAACACCCCCCTATCCACATCGATTGAACAGTAGTGGAGAGGGTAGCAAGTTTTAAGTTCCTCGGCATACACATCACAGACAAACTGAATTGGTCCACTCACACTGACAGCGTCGTGAAGAAGGCCTCTTCAACCTCAGGAGGCTGAAGAAATTCGGCTTGTCACCAAAAGCAATCGAGAGCATCCTGGCGGGCTGTATCACCGCCTGGTACGGCAACTGCTCCGCCCTCAAACGTAAGGCCCTCCAGAGGGTAGTGAGGTCTGCACAACGCATCACCGGGGGCAAACTACCTGCCCTCCAGGACACCTACACCACCCGATGTTACAGGAAGGCCATAAAGATCATCAAGGACATCAACCACCCGAGCCACTGCCTGTTCACCCCGCTATCATCCAGAAGGCGAGGTCAGTACAGGTGCATCAAAGCTGGGACCGAGAGACTGAAAAACAGCTTCTATCTCAAGGCCATCAGACTGTTAAACAGCCACCACTAACATTGAGTGGCTGCTGCCAACACACTGTCATTGACACTGACCCAACTCCAGCCACTTTAATAATGGGAATTGATGGGAAATGATGTAAATATATCACTAGCCACTTTAAACAATGCTACCTTATATAATGTTACTTACCCTACATTATTCATCTCATATGCATACGTATATACTGTACTCTATATCATCGACTGCATCCTTATGTAATACATGTATCACTAGCCACTTTAACTATGCCACTTTGTTTACTTTGTCTACATACTCATCTCATATGTACATACTGTACTCGATACCATCTACTGTATGCTGCCCTGTACCATCACTCATTCATATATCCTTATGTACATATTCTTTATCCCCTTACACTGTGTATAAGACAGTAGTTTTGGAATTGTTAGTTAGATTACTTGTTGGTTATCACTGCATTGTCGGAACTAGAAGCACAAGCATTTCGCTACACTCGCATTAACATCTGCTAACCATGTGTATGTGACAAATAACATTTGATTTGATTTGATTTGATTTTGATTTGAGAAAGGGCTGATTTCAAGGTTTTACTGATAACCTACAAAGCATTACATGGGCTTGCTCCTACCTATCTCTCTGATTTGGTCCTGCCGTACATACCTACACGTACGCTATGGTCACAAGACGCAGGCCTCCTAATTGTCCCTAGAATTTCTAAACAAACAGCTGGAGGCAGGGCTTTCTCCTATAGAGCTCCATTTTTTTACCCATGTCAGAGACGCAAACTCGGTCTCAACCTTTAAGTCTTTACTGAAGACTCATCTCTTCAGTGGGTCATATGATTGAGTGTAGTCTGGCCCAGGAGTGGGAAGGTGAACGGAAAGGCTCTGGAGCAACGAACCGCCCTTGCTGTCTCTGCCTGGCCGGTTCCCCTCTTTCCACTGGGATTCTCTGCCTCTAACCCTATTACAGTCACTGGCTTACTTACTGGGGCTCCCCCCCCCCCCCTTGGGTTGTGCCGTGGCGGAGATCGTTGTGAGCTATACTCAGCCTTGTCTCAGGATGGTAAGTTGGTGGTTGAAGATATCCCTCTAGTGGTGTGGGAGCTGTGCTTTGGCAAAGTGGGTGGGGTTATATCCTTCCTGTTTGGCCCTGTCCGGGAGTGTCCTCGGATGGGGCCACAGTGTCTCCTGACCCCTCCTGTCTAAGCCTCCAGTATTTATGCTGCAGTAGTTTATGTGTCAGGGGGCTAGGGTCAGTTTGTTATATCTGGAGTACTTCTACTGTCCTATTCGGTGTCCTGTGTGAATTTAAGTGTGCTCTCTCTAATTCTCTCTTTCTCTCTTTCTTTCTCTCTCTCTCGGAGGACCTGAGCCCTAGGACCATGCCTCTGGACTACCTGACATGATGACTCCTTGCTGTCCCCAGTCCACCTGGCCGTGCTGCTGCTCCAGTTTCAACTGTTCTGCCTTATTATTATTGGACCATGCTGGTCATTTATGAAGATTTATGAACATTTGAACATCTTGGCCATGTTCTCCACCCGGCACAGCCAGAAGAGGACTGGCCACCCCACATAGCCTGGTTCCTCTCTAGGTTTCTTCCTAGGTTTTGGCCTTTCTAGGGAGTTTTTCCGAGCCACCGTGCTTCTACACCTGCATTGCTTGCTGTTTGGGGTTTTAGGCTGTGTTTCTGTACAGCACTTTGAGATATCAGCTGATGTATGAAGGGCTATATAAATACATTTGATTTCATTGGATTTGAATATCAATCCCTCTGGCGTTAACCCCACTGGTGTTAACCCCACTAGAATCAACACTCAGATATAACACTGGTTGGTGTTAACCCCACTAGAACCAACACTCAGATATAACACTGGTTGGTGTTAACCCCACTATAATCAACAGTCAGATATAACACTGGTTGGTGTTAACCCCACTAGAATCAACAGTCAGATATAACACTGGTTGGTGTTAACCCCACTAGAATCAACAGTCAGATATAACACTGGTTGGTGTTAACCCCACTAGAATCAACAGTCAGATATAACACTGGTTGGTGTTAACCCCACTAGAATCAACAGTCAGATATAACACTGGTTGGTGTTAACCCCACTAGAATCAACAGTCAGATATAACACTGGTTGGTGTTAACCCCACTATAATCAACACTCAGATATAACACTGGTTGGTGTTAACCCCACTAGAATCAACAGTCAGATATAACACTGGTTGGTGTTAACCCCACTAGAATCAACAGTCAGATATAACACTGGTTGGTGTTAAACCCACTAGAATCAACCCCCAGATATAACACTCACAAAACCTTTTGACCTCAACACTGAGATTTTAACACCCACAAATTTGCTGTGTAATAAACACAGTGTAAGGATAGAGGGCCCATTTAGCTGTAATACAGGGCCCAAGTCTGGACATAACAAAGAGATGCTCTGCTTTTCTAACACCACACTCCAAAAAGCAAGTTCTGTAGGCTATAGTTTTGTCTAATCTTGATTATTGTCCAGTTGTGTGGTCCAGTGCTGCAATGAAAGACCTAGTTAAGCTGCAGCTGGCCCAGAACAGAGCGGCACGTTTTGCTCTTAATTGTAATCAGAGGGCTGATATAAATACCATGCATGCCAGTCTCTCTTGGCTAAGAGAGAGACTGACTGCATCACTTCTTATTTTTATAAGAAACATTAATGTTTTGAAAATCCCAAATTGTTTGCATAGTCAACTTACACACAACTCTGACACACACACTTATCCCACCTGACATGCCACCAGGGGTCTTTTCACAGTCCCCAAATCCAGAACAAATTCAAGAAAGCATACAGTATTATATAGAGCCCTTATTCCATGGAACTTCCTTCCATCTCATATTGCTCCAATAAACAGCAAACCTGGTTTCAAAAAACAGATAAAGCAACACCTCGCGGCACAACGCCTCTCCTCTATTTGACCTACATAGTTTGTGTGTATGCATAGATATGTAGGCTACGTGTGCCTTTAAAAAATGTCTGTAGTTTTGTCCTTGAGCTGTTCTTGTCTATTAATGTTCTGTATTATGTCATTCTGTATTATGTTTCATGTTTTGTGTTGGACCCCAGGAAGAGTTGCTGCTGCTTTTGCAACAGCTAATGGGGATCCTAATAAAATACCAAATACCAAAATGTAGTGTATAGGGAATAGGGTACCATTTGTGACACAGCCATCGTGTTTGAGTGTTGATCTAAAGATCTGTCAGATACCTGTCTGAATGTACGATTCGCCAAGGGCACAATCTTTCTGCACATTTCTGTCTAGCCAGCTCTTTGCTGACTTGTGAAGTTTTAAAACCCTCATTGAAATATGAAATATGATAAAGCTGTATGTGTGTTTGTTCTAGGTATACCAACCAAGTTTATTCTTCTCGTAAAAGTCTGCCACTCAGAGGTCTCTCTGTCAAGGCCTCTTCTGACAGATTATAAGACACAGGCCCCTGGTCTCCTCTACAGGCGGACTGGTTGTATTTTGATTGGCTACCTAATTCAAGCTAATACAGAAAGGACACAACACCGCACGGCTCAGACTACCAGGAAATGATGGTGCACTGTCCTTGCTGCAGCTCAGCGAGTAACGATGGTGAGAGGGTGAGATATAGTGTTTTGTCAGGGTAGGTGTGTGCATGGGTGTGCATGTGCGTGCGTGTGTGTTCGCGCTGTGCGTGTTTGTGGTGAGTGTATGGTGTATGTGTGTGTGTGACATAGCGTGTTGTCAGCAGTCTCACAGCCCAGCTCATGGTCTGAGATGCAGCTGTGTAAGGCACAACTAGAAAACAGGAAGATAGACAGACAGTGTTAGAACACAGAGAGAAGAGGAGAGTACACAACATGGAGTTATTTTCTCCTTGTGCACTCATTTCGATGCTAAACCCACCACTGGTCTGCGTGGCCAAAGAGCTCTATTTTCATGTCATCCAACAAATGTAAACGCCTGGAGTTTGCTAAACGGCACTTGGATTGGAACCGGTGCTTTGGTCAGATGACATTAAAACAGAGCTCAACACACACCAGTGGAAGTAGACAATAACCTCATACCTACTGTACAATATGGTGATGGATCTTTGATGTTAAGGGGCTGTTTTGCTTCCACTGGTCCTGGGGGCCCTTGTCAACAGCATCATGAACTTTAGCCAATGCCAGGACATTTTAGGCAAAAACCTGGTTGCCTCTGCCAGGGGTCTGAAAACTTGGCCACAATTGGATCTTTCAGCAAGACAATAACCCAAAGCACACATTCAAATCCACAAAGAAATTGTTCATTGGCCACAAAATCAACATTTTGCAATGGCCATCTCAGTCTCCAGACTTGAAACCCTTTGAAATGTGGTTTGAATTGAAGAAGGCAGTGCATAAGAGCAGACAAAGGATATCAAGTACCTGGCAAGAATCTGAAATGGAGGAATGGTGTAAGATCCACCCCAATGTGTTCGCCAACTCAAAACATTTTAGAAAAAGGCTCAGTGCTGTTATCCTTGCAATGTGAGTTATTGAAAGGTATTGAAAACGGGTGTCAATCATTTTTAAAACAAAATCTCTCTCTCTGAGCAATTGTATTAGCAAAAAATAATATAATTTCCCAATATTTTTGAGCATACAATATAGCTCAGTGTTTTAATTATTTATTTTATACAGTCATTTTTGCTCATCTTTATCAAGGGTGTCACAAATGTGTATGGCCTGATCTGACAGAGAGAGGTGCATCCCTGGTATCATTTGATGTCTCTTAACACACGTAGACTTTCATTCATCCCCCTTTCCATCTATTCATCCACCTCTCCTTCAATCTATTCATCCACCTCTCCTTCAATCTATTCATCCACCTCTCCTTCAATCTATTCATCCACCTCTCCTTCAATCTATTCATCCACCTCTCCTTCCATCTATTCATCCACCTCTCCTTCAATCTATTCATCCACCTCTCCTTCAATCTATTCATCCACCTCTCCTTCAATCTATTCATCCACCTCTCCTTCAATCTATTCATCCACCTCTCCTTCAATCTATTCATCCACCTCTCCTTCAATCTATTCATCCACCTCTCCTTCAATCTATTCATCCACCTCTCCTTCAATCTATTCATCCACCTCTCCTTCAATCTATTCATCCACCTCTCCTTCAATCTATTCATCCACCTCTCCTTCA
>NC_068422.1:16813895-16906395 GCF_023373465.1 Oncorhynchus keta | reverse complement strand
GTGTGTGTGTGTGTGTGTGTGTGTGTGTGTGTGTGTGTGTGTGCGTGTCGGGGAGGCAGGTGGTCTGGAGAGGGTTAGCATCTTCCTGGAGATAGGTTACATTCCTCCATTGAACCCCTGTTCCTCTCCCTCCCTTCCGCTACTTCCTTTGTTCCTCCTATCGTTCACCTTGAAACCCCCATACAGCCAAGCACCAGGAAGTTACACTGCTTGACTTTCTCAAGGGGGTCTGCAAAGTCATACAGCTAGCTAAAGCTTACCTGATTTTCAAAGCAGGAATCCGTAGTAGTGAAATTGTACATTTGCGATATTAGTGCAACAAAGACGTAACTTCAAACAACATGCACCGTCTTTTTCCCACTCGGACATCTTCACACATCATTGCAAGAGCGATAGAACATACTGTAAAGGGGTTGCTGTGAATTTGACAGAAACATGCAGGCAGCTAGAAGTAAGTTACTGTATTTCCTTCTTGCAATACAACTACTGTATTCTAAATACATTATCAAAGGAAGTAGTGTATATATATATACACATAGTACAATAGCGTATCATTTATTGTAATATACTGTAAAAAAAAAAAAGAAGTAAATGCTACTACATTCGTAATCAATGAATTAATGAAATTCGTTGAGTGGAGATGGGGTTTCTGTTTCACTTTATTTTTACTGTATTTACATGGGATTGATGCAAGCAGGTTGGCTGCTATGTAATGTGTTTACACATGATTGCATATCAATGAATATTTGGTGTTTTATATAGTGATGTTACGTTTGATGCTGGAGCTCCAAGGCATTCGTATAAATCGTTAAGCAGTGTACTTCGAAGAAGTGCGCAGATGCCTGTATCACTTAATCAGAAGCATGTAATCAATGATGATCAGCTTTTTCATCAAACAACCACGTAATTTATTTGGTAGAAGCCAAAAAAAGGCTACGCTATGCATGTCTACGGGGTGTGGGATGTTATCTATAATAATTTGGCCACTCTAAATTATTTTGACCACCAGGTGCCACTAGTGTACACTGTGTTGCTCAAAGCCTATTTTTAGGGTAAGGGGAAAATAATATAGAAGGAAAATAAATGTAATCAGTTTACTCCGATTAGGTGTGTTGTTGCAGGGTTAGCGGAAAACAATAAGGAAGGAAAATATATAAAATATATATATACAAGTACAAGTACATTTTTTGGACACACCTACTCATTCAAGGGTTTTTCTTTATTTTCACTATTTTCTACATTGTAGACTAATAGTAAAGACAACAAAACTATGAAATAATTCTTAATGCTACAGCATTCTGCAGCTATACGCCATCCCATCTGGTGTGCGCTCCTTCAAGACTGTTAGAAAAGCATTTCAGGTGAAGCTGGTTGAGAGAATGCCAAGAGTGTGCAAAGCTGTCATCAAGGTAAAGGGTGGCTACTTTGAATAATCTAATATATATTTTAATTTGTTTTACACTTTTTTGGTTTGGTTACTATATGATTCCATATATGTTATTTCATAGTTTTGAGGCCTTCACTATTATTCTGCAATGTAGAAAATAGTTTAAAAAAAGAAAAGAAAAACCCTTGAATGAGTAAGTGTGTCCAAACTCTGGACTGGTTCTGTATATTTAAAATAATATACACTACCGTTCAAAAGTTTGAAATGTCCTTGTTTTTGAAAGAAAAGCACATTCTTTGTCCATTAAAATAACACGGAATTTATCAGAAATACACTGTAGACATTACTAATGTTGTAAATGACTATTGTAGCTGGAAACGGGATGCTGCCTAGAATGCCAGCATCCCCGATTTGCCTCTTCACTGTTGACGTTGAGACGGGTGTTTTGTTTCTCAAACTAGACACTCTAATGTACTTGTCCTCTTGCTCAGTTTTGCACCAGTGCCTCCCACTCATCTTTCTATTCTGGTTAGAGCCAGTTTGCACTGTTCTGTGAAGGGAGTAGTACAGAGTGTTGTACGAGATCTTCAGTTTCTTGGAAATTTCTCGCATGGAATAGCCTTAATTTCTCAGAACAAGAATTGATTGACGAGTTTCTGAAGAAAGTCTCCAGTTTTATTTCTTCTTTAATCAGGACAACAGTTTTCAGCTGTGCTGACATAATTGCTAAAGGGTTTTCTAATGATCAATTAGCCTTTTAAAATGATCAACTTGTATTAGCTAACACAACATGCCATTGGAACATAGGAGTGATGGTTGCAGATAATGGGTCTCTGTAAGCCTATGTAGATATTCCATTTAAAAAAATCAGCCGTTTCCAGCTAAAATAGTAAATTACAACATTAACAATGGCTTCACTGTATTTCCAATCAATTTGATGTTATTTTATTGGACAAAAAATGTGCCTTTCTTTAAAAAATAAGAACATTTGTAAGTGACCCCAAACTTTTGAACGGTAGTGTATATTTACCCCAAAAATATTTTGGGGATTGGAAATGGGGGATTTGGGGGATTGGAAATGATGCAGACAATTACAGTAAAAATCTATTTGCAATATTAAATCGTATTTAAGTACCATTCCAAATACAGCAATTATTTCCCTGCCCAAAATATTTTCCCACAATGCAGTAAAACACTGAATTTTATCCCAAATTACCGTTCCAATGCAGCAGAGTACTACAGTTTTTTTTCTTTGTGATGGTGGATGCTGCTTTGCTCCATTTCATAAACAAAACAAAAACAATAATACATGCACGTGGGGTGACCAGGTGAGCTGTTTCACCTCATGCGGATTACAGCTTTAAGCTCAAATAGTAACAACACAACATTTTGTAATAATAGGTAGGAAAGGATTGGGAATGGATTGTTTGTATACCTGTTTGTTTCCCACAAACCTTTTCAGAAACAATGGTCCCATTCCGTGAGAATGCCTCTGTCTGTCTCTCTTTATACCAGGGTAAAAATCTCTCACCAGGTATTTGCATTATAGAAAGGGTTGTAAGGTTTGGCTGCCTCCCAAATGGCACCCTATTCCCTATATTGTTCGACTACCTTTGACTAGGGCCCATAGGGAATAGGGTGCCAATTGGGAGGAAGCTTTTGTCCGACTTATATGACCGATAGATTCATCAAGCTCAGGCAAAACCAATATCACACTGTCAGAGGGGAATATCTGGCATTCTATCACCAGCAGGCTCTGTGACAGGACCAGTCTCTTCCAATTATAGTCTCATAGGGCCATCTCATCTCTGCTGCTAGTGCCACTGTGCAACAAACAATGAGAGAGACACACACATATGCACGCAAGCACACACACATACACACATGTATGCTCGCTCACACGAACACACACACTGCATAACACAGTAGTACATATTGACGCTATGCTCGCACATTTTTTCCTACTCTTTTTACAGATGGAGATCGATACATGCCATGCAATACACACACTAATACACACACATGCATGGACACACACAAGCTTGAGCATAATATGTGTGTGATTCCAAATTACCTCCAAAACAATGATTCTGATAGTTAGCTACATTAGCAAATAACCTCCAAAACAATGATGCTGACAGTTAGCTACATTAGCAAATAACCTCCAAAACAATGATGCTGACAGTTAGCTACATTAGCAAATAACCTCCAAAACAATGATGCTGACAGTTAGCTACATTAGCAAATAACCTCCAAAACAATGATGCTGACAGTTAGCTACATTAGCAAATAACCTCCAAAACAATGATGCTGATAGTTAGCCACATTAGCAAATAACTTCCAAAACAATGATGCTGACAGTTAGCTACATTAGCAAATAACTTCCAAAACAATGATGCTGACAGTTAGCTACATTAGCAAATAACCTCCAAAACAATGATGCTGACAGTTAGCTACATTAGCAAATAACTTCCAAAACAATGATGCTGACAGTTAGCTACATTAGCAAATAACCTCCAAAACAATGATGCTGACAGTTAGCTACATTAGCAAATAACCTCCAAAACAATGATGCTGATAGTTAGCTACATTAGCAAATAACTTCCAAAACAATGATGCTGACAGTTAGCTACATTAGCAAATAACCTCCAAAACAATGATGCTGATAGTTAGCTACATTAGCAAATAACTTCCAAAACAATGATGCTGACTGTTAGCTACATTAGCAAATGATCTCCATGTTGTCATCCATCCTAGCTTTCACAATCACTGTCTCTACCTCTTTTTCTCTCTCCCTCTCTGCCTCTCTCTCCATCTCTCTCTCTTCATTGCAGATGACTATTAAGGCAGCAGTACCACTGGGAGAGGGAAGGTTAGGTTGGGTTAGGTTAGGTAAACATTCCGTGAAAGGACAGCGGGAGCGGAGAGAGCGAGTGCATTCCTCTCTCTGTGACTGCAAAGGCCACTCTGAACTGGGTAAATAGAGAGAAGAGGAGACACACAGCTCTCTCTCCGTTTGACACCCATAACCTCTACATTTCATCATCCACACTCTGACAGTGTCAAATCACTCTTGAATAAACTGTCTCTCTGGGATATTTCCTGGTCAATGGTCATGTAAATGAAAGATATTCGTATATCATCACTCTCAATTAAAGCCTCTCATCTGTCAGTATAGAGTCTGCTAGGTTACCACAGAAAAACGTAATAACCACAGCCTTCTTTACAAGACTAGGGAAGCACAGCATGACAAGGTGAGACTATAGGTCTACCAAACAGTCAGTCCCAGAAATAAACAATATCATTCTAATGTATTCAAGATAATCTCAATACATCGTTATTGGGCTTTTATTCACAGTGAGCAACTGCAGGGCCCCCCATACCATTATTTAATCCATGTCCACAGAGATTACAATGATATTACACTGTATCTTTCATACTGAACACTCATATTGTCTATCTCTATCCCTATGTGCATGACCCTATTCTCCATTCCTATCACTTTTATGTGCTCTAGCTTCCACAGTGTGATACTGTATGAGTGCTGCAGTCTCCCAGGGTAGAGAAGTGCTGACCAAGCCAAGGTGACTGTCTCTGGATCTTTATGGCTTAATATATATTAACACCAGACATCTGGGGGAGGAGAGGAGAGGATAGGAGAGGAGAGGAAAGGAGAGGAGAGGAAAGGAGAGGAGAGGAGAGGTAAAGTGGTCATTACGTTCTTCAAAACATCTTTGTTCCTGCAGGCCACAGATTGGATGCATAATTAATGCCTGTGGTGATGAATGTCCTACTAACAATACAGCAGAGAGTGTGTGTGTGTGTGTGTGTGTGTGTGTGTGTGTGTGTGTGTGTGTGTGTGTGTGTGTGTGTGTGTGTGTGTGTGTGTGTGTGTGTGTGTGTGTGTGTGTGTGTGTGTGTGTGTGTGTGTGTGTGTGTGTGTGTGTGTGTGTGTGTGTGTGTGTGTGTGAGAGAAGAGTTAAACAGGACAGCTTACATCAGGCCGCAACAAACAAACTGCTATGGAACCAGTTGCAACATGCTGTTCAACTCTGAGATGGGAGAATAGGACAGCATTTCTACCTTGCTCCTAAACCCCGACAATAAGGACTAACCAATGAGAATGTACATTTAATTAGCTGAACTTTACTTTGTTAATTAGACCAGGCAATACTATGGAAAAAAATGTTTACGTTAATTGCATTCATTAGTTTAAATTACCATATTTAATCAAGCACACTTTAGCTTAAAGGACATAGAGCAGCATCAAATTCTACGTGATTAGAGCTACACTCAGAAGCCTTGTTCAGACTGCAGGCCTTACTGCTCAAATCAGTTTTGTTTTTCAAATCCCTTTTTGGAATACTGACTGTCCAAACAGCAAGTTACAAGTTACCAAATTGGATTTGTGTGGGTTCAATAACAGGAAGCTGCCATGTGGGGAATTGTAGGTTGCTCGTTTCAGCTAGTTTTATCTTGTTCTTGATCCCTGTCTTGTTTTGAGGTGTTTTGACTGATGTCTATGATAATATGGCTAAAGTTAGCTAGCTGGCTTACCAACAACTGTAACAATGTATGTTAGAGATAACAAGTGCTCATTGTTTAAACTTATTTATGTTTTCAACAAACAGTGGAGACGAATTATAGTTTACAATAGTTGTCAACAATCAAAGCCAACCCCGCTTGTTGTGTCTCATAGTTGCACCCACATTGGTTTTGTTGCTAAACAACCAACCTGTCTATGGAGAGTGTGTGCAGTGGTGTAGGCTTACTAGCTAGCTAGCTGTGTAGCTTGCTAGCAAGTTCAATTATTTGTTTGCAATTAAACAATTAACAACCTAGTTAGCTACCACATGGTCTTGTCAAAATGTCAACAGAGTAGCTAGCAAGCAACAAGATATGCCAAATAACAGTCTCAAAACCACCTGAAGCAAACTAGTCCTTCCTGGCAATTTTAGATGATATTAACTTTTAGGACATACATTTTTGAGGCCAGTCTAATAGCTTATTCTGACTGAATTATAGTTATCAGGATGAAATTCCAATTGACATATTATGTACATGCACTTTTAAATTCACATTAGCGATGGGAATGTCATGAGCCGAGACGGTTCGGTTGATGTTCTTGCTTCGCAGCTCAAAAGTACCATAAATGTCACAGTATATAGCCACTAGCCAGAAGGCTAAGCATTGCAAACTATGTTATACAAGATGTGGAGAGGAAGAAATAACTCTCCTGTGACAAGAAAGGTGCAGGGGTTCATTTAATGATTAACAACTCATGGGGTGATTGTGGTAACGTACAGGAACTCACCCGATCTGGAATACCTCACCATCAAATGCCGACCGCATTACCTCATCATCACTGCACAGTCGACACCGCGACAATTCTCAAGGAACTACACTGGACTATGTGCAAACTGGAAACCGCATATCCTGAGGCTAAATGTATTGTAGTTGGGGACTTTAATAAAGGAAAACTGAAGAAAAATGCAACCAAAATTCCATCAACACATTTCCTGTGCTACACACGCTTCACAGACTCTGGATCATTGATACTCTCCCCTCCGGGATGGCTACAAGGCTCTCCCTCACGCCGCCAATCAGATCATGCCTCCATAGTGCCCTCCATGCTCATCACTAAGCTCAGGGCCCTGTGTCTGAAACACTCCCTGTCCAACTGGGTCCTTGACTTCGTTACGCACCGACCCCAAGTGGTGAAGGTAGGCAACACCCCCTATGCCATGTTGATCCTCAACATGGGGACCCCACAGGGGTGCGTGCTCAGCTCACTCCTGTACTCCCCATTCACTCATGACTGCATGGCCATCTCCAACTCAATCATTAAGTTTGCTGACGACAAAACAGTGGTAGGCCTGATTACTAACAACGACAAGACTCTGGCTGAGTTGGTCCAGGAAAAGAACCTCTCCCTCAACATCAACTAATAACAACTAAACGAAGGAGCTGATCGATACCATCGATCACCGCATTCTTTTGAAGAGATTGGAAACTCAAATTGGTCTACACGGACAGGTTCTGGCCTGGTTTAGATCTTATCTGTCGGAAAGATATCAGTTTGTCTCTGTGAATGGTTTGTCCTCTGACAAATCAACTGTATATTTCGGTGTTACATTTACATTTACATTTAAGTCATTTAGCAGACGCTCTTATCCAGAGCGACTTACAAATTGGTGCATTCACCTTATGACATCCAGTGGAACAGCCACTTTACAATAGTGCATCTAAATCTTTTAAGGGGGGTGAGAAGGATTACTTTATCCTATCCTAGGTATTCCTTAAAGAGGTGGGGTTTCAGGTGTCTCCGGAAGGTGGTGATTGACTCCGCTGTCCTGGCGTCGTGAGGGAGTGTGTTCCACCATTGGGGAGCCAGAGCAGCGAACAGTTTTGACTGGGCTGAGCGGGAACTGTACTTCCTCAGTGGTAGGGAGGCGAGCAGGCCAGAGGTGGATGAACGCAGTGCCATTGTTTGGGTGTAGGGCCTGATCAGAGCCTGGAGGTACTGAGGTGCCGTTCCCCTCACAGCTCCGTAGGCAAGCACCATGGTCTTGTAGCGGATGCGAGCTTCAACTGGAAGCCAGTGGAGAGAGCGGAGGAGCGGGGTGACGTGAGAGAACTTGGGAAGGTTGAACACCAGACGGGCTGCGGCGTTCTGGATGAGTTGTAGGGGTTTAATGGCACAGGCAGGGAGCCCAGCCAACAGCGAGTTGCAGTAATCCAGACGGGAGATGACAAGTGCCTGGATTAGGACCTGCGCCGCTTCCTGTGTGAGGCAGGGTCGTACTCTGCGGATGTTGTAGAGCATGAACCTACAGGAACGGGCCACCGCCTTGATGTTAGTTGAGAACGACAGGGTGTTGTCCAGGATCACGCCAAGGTTCTTAGCGCTCTGGGAGGAGGACACAATGGAGTGTTCCTCAAGGTTCTGTTTTAGGACCACTATTGTTTTCAATATCTTTTTTACCTCTTGGGGATATCATTCAAAAACATAATGTTAACTTTCACTGCTATGTGGATGACCCACAGCTGTACATTTCAATGAAACATGGTGAAGCCCCAAAATTGCACTCGCTAGAAGTCTGTGTTTCAGACAGAAGGAAGTGGATGGCTGCAAACTTTCTACTTTTAAACTCAGACAAAACACAGATGCTTGTTCTAGATCCCAAGTGACAAAGAGATCTTCTGTTGAATCTGACAATTAATCTTCATGGTTGTACAGTCGTCTCAAACAGAACTGTGAAAGTCCTCGGCGTTACTCTGGACCCTGATCTGTCTTTTGACGAAAATATCAAGACTGTTTCAAGGACAGCTTTTTTTTTTTTACATTGCAAAAATCAGAAACTTTCTGTCCAAAAATGATGCAGAAAAATTAATCCATGCTTTTGATACTTCTAGGTTAGACTACTGCAATGCTCTACTTTCCGGATAAAGCACTAAATAAACTTCAGTTGGTGCTAAATAAGGCTGCTAGAATTATGACTAGAACTCCAGTGCTAGCCTACCTACACTGGCTTCCTGTTAAGGCAAGGGCTGATTTCAAGGTTTTACCTCAAGCTACCCTTGTAGCTCAGTTGGTAGAGCATGGCGCTTGTAACGCCAGGGTAGTGGGTTTGATCCCCGGGACCACCCATACGTAGAATGTATGCACACATGACTGTAAGTCGCTTTGGATAAAAGCGTCTGCTAAATGGCATATATTATTATTATATTAACCTACAAAGCATTACATGGGCTTGCTCCTACCTATCTCTCTGACTTGGTCCTGCCGTACATGCAGGCCTCCTAATTGTCCCTAGAATTTCTAAGCAAACAGCTGGAGGCAGGGCTTTCTCCGATAGAGCTCCATTGTTATGGAATGGTCTGCCTACCCATGTGAGAGACGCAGACTCGGTCTCAACCTTTAAGTCTTTACTGAAGACTGGATTCAGTGGATCATATGATTGAGTGTAGTCTGGACCAGGAGTGTGAAGGTGAACGGAAAGGCTCTGGAGCAACGAACTTCCCTTGCTGTCTCTGCCTGTCCGGTTCCCCTCTTTCCACTGGGATTCGCTGCCTCTAACCCTATTACAGAGGCTGAGTCACTGGCTTACTGGTGCTCTTTCATGCCGTCCCTAGGAGGGGTGCGTCACTTGAGTGGGTTGAGTCACTGATGTGCTCTTCCTGTCTGGGTTGGCACCCCCCCCCATGGGTTGTGCCGTGGCGGAGATCTATATTCGGCCTTGTCTCAGGATGGTAAGCTGGTGGTTGAAGATATCCCTCTAGTGGTGTGGGGGATGTGCTTTGGCAAAGTGGGTGGGGTTATATCCTTCCTGTTTGGCCCTGTCCGGTGGTGTCATCGGATGGGGCCACAGTGTCTCCTGACCCCTCCTGTCTCAGCCTCCAGTATTTATGCTGCAGTAGTTTATGTATCGGGGGGCTAGGGTCAGTTTGTTATATCTGGAGTTACTCCTCCTGTCTTATCCGGTGTCCTGTGTGAATTTAAGTATGCTCTCTGAAATTCTCTCTTTCTCTCTTTCTTTCTCTCTCTTGGAGGACCTGAGCCCTAGGACCATGCCTCAGGACTACCTGGCATGAGGACTCCTTGCTGTCCCCAGTCCACCTGGCCATGCTGCTGCTCCAGTTTCAACTGTTCAGCACCTGAAGTACTGACTTGCTGCACCCTCGACAACTACTGTGATTATTATTATTTGACCATGCTGGTCCTTTATGAACATTTGAACATCTTGGCCATGTTCTGTTATAATCTCCACCCTGCACAGCCAGAAGAGGACTGGCCATCCCTCATAGCCTGGTTCCTCTCTAGGTTTCTTCCTAGGTTTAGGCCTTTCTAGGGAGTTTTTCCTAGCCACCGTGCTTCTACACCTGCATTGCTTGCTGTTTGGGGTTTTAGGCTGGGTTTCTGTACAGCACTTTGAGATATCATCTGATGTACGAAGGGCTATATAAATACATTTGATTTGATCGTGGACTACAGGAGACAGCAGAGAGAGCATGTCCCAATCCACATCCCATCCAATGGAGAGCTGGGAGGTAGAGACTGATAAAAAGCTTCTCTCTCCAGGCCATCAGAACGTTAAACAGTCACCGGCCTCCACCCAGTAGCCTGCTCTGAACCTTAGTCACCGTTACTAGCCGGCTACCACCAGGTACTTTACCCTCCACCCTAGAGACTGCTGCCCTATATTAAAAACAAAATAAATCAAGTCTCAGATATAAGGAAAAATTTATTTACATTTCAGCAGTTTCAAAAACATTGCTCTGCCATTACCATTTATACTGTAGGATTGTGGAGCTCAACAAGACAATTCTGTTTACACTGCCCTGCTCGGATGGGGGCAACTGTCGGGTGAGTGACGTGACCTCCGGAGGTCGCGCTCGAGACATGATAATTTTGCAAGTTTACATAACATAACATACATAACATAACCTCTTGAAAAAGTTCCGTTGCTACATCAATGTGAAAATGGTCTCATTTTCACACACAGTTTTATCACACTGTGCCAGCCCAACACTATCAGCTGTACTAGAACAACGTATTCTATTGTTTGATTCCTATTTTATTCTTCCTCTAATAACTGATGAACTTTCAAAGTGTTGGGAAATGAACTTCAGTATATACATTTCATTTCTAGACAAAATAATATTTCCAGGAACTTGTCACTCTGTAATTCAAATCACTCAGGATGCTTCACTTCTAAAGCGAGAGGTGCAAATATCAATCTTTAAAATTCTGATTGTTTGAAGTTTCCATCTCGTCTTACTCTGTCATGAGTTTAATAAAAATCCCTCTCCGTTGGAAGTGATCTTTTTTTTAACAGCCTTGCAATTATCCTACGTACAGCAATACCTTTCTCTTAGGTGTGTGTGTGTGTGTGTGTGTGTGTGTGTGTGTGTGTGTGTGTGTGTGTGTGTGTGTGTGTGTGTGTGTGTGTGTGTGTGTGTGTGTGTGTGTGTGTGTGTGTGTGTGTGTGTGTGTGTGTGTGTGTGTGTGTGTGTGTGTGTGTGTGTGTGTGTGTGTGTGTGTGTGTGTGTGTGTGTGTGTGTGTGTGTGTGTGTGTGTGTGTGTTCGTGGGTGTGTGTGTGTGTGTGTGTGTGTGTGTGTGTGTGTGTGTGTGTGTGTGTGTGTGTGTGTGTGGGTGTGTGTGTGTGTGTGTGTGTGTGTGTGTGTGTGTGTGTGTGTGTGTGTGTGTGTGTGTGTGTGTGTGTGTGTGTGTGTGTGTGTGTGTGTGTGTGTGTGTGTGTGTGTGTGTGTGTGTGTGTGTTCGTGGGTGTGTGTGTGTGTGTGTGTGTGTGTGTGTGTGTGTGTGTGTGTGTGTGTGTGTGTGTGTGTGTGTGTGTGTGTGTGTGTGTGTGTGTGTGTGTGTGTGTGTGTGTGTGTGTGTGTGTGTGTGTGTGTGTGTGTGTGTGTGTGTTCGTGTGTGTGTGTGTGTGTGTGTGTGTGTGTGTGTGTGTGTGTGTGTGTGTGTGTGTGTGTGTGTGTGTGTGTGTGTGTGTGTGTGTGTGTGTGTGTGTGTGTGTGTGTGTGTGTGTGTGTGTGTGTGTGTGTGTGTGTGTGTGTGTGTGTGTGTGTGTGTTCGTGGGTGTGTGTTTGGTGTGGAGCAGTAAAAGGAGTATGCTAATCCTATTTATGTAGAAAGAGAATCATTGTCTTCTCTCTGAAGACCTTACACTTCAATAACTCCATTGAGATAAAGATGGCACATACTTGAAGCATTTTATCACTCCTAATAAAGTTGTATATTTGCAAGCTGTTCAGAGTTAATCTAAAGATTTATTTAAAAAGAGGAGAAAAAACAGCAAGGTCGAGGAGGATGGCAACTCATTTCTATTTACCAGTGTTTTCTTTTTTTAAGATCAAGGATGAAAAACGTTCCGTTTATTGGGGGTTCAAGCAGCGGGAAACCCTATTGTGTTTCTCGCAGTTCTTTATTTTCCATCTTGAGGCAATTTGGTGAAAAACTGTAAATTCCCATGAGATAATAAGGCCTAGGAGGATGCATCATCGCATGATGGTAAAGGACCATGGGCCACACCCTCTCATGCAATGCCATTCCAATTGGCAACATGGTGGCGCTATAAAAAGCGATTGAAAATCGAAACTTTGAAAGCTCAAGCCCCTCGACCCGTTAGATCTGGAGTCATGAAATTTGGTACATAGGTTTGTCTCCTCACAAGGAAAGATTTTGCCTTGACCCATAAGGTTCAGCATTTTTTGTTAAAATCACTTAAGACGCTACAGCTCTTGCACCGAATGATTGATATGCACGAAACTTGATATGTGGCATCTAATGGACTGAGGTCTCTCAACGCATTATTTTTCCAGGCTAGGATTTAGAAACAACGGGACCACTACTGACCAATAAACATTCACTTGGCCGTGGTCTGGCACATAAATCAGACACAGATATTCGTATTGTAACAAAACTTGATTCACATGTTCCAAACCCAGTCAAGACATAAAATATGCAAGTACATTCAGATCAACTACATGGTGGCACTACAATGGGCACAAATGTATGTTTATTGATCTGTTTGCCTCGGAGTGATGGAATTTGACACACATGCTAAGCGATGTGAGTGTAGCTAACCTGTAGAGTGTGGTTCTGTTTGGCCTCCTGGGGGTGCTGTTGGACAGGAAAAAACATTAATGCAAGCTGATAGTGGAAATTGTCTAAAATTCTATCTGTCTGATTCTGAGTTCTGATATTTGGCAAGTGTGGTAAGGAGTATGGACGAAGCTCATCCTAGGGCAATGTGTCAAATTTGTCCTGATGGTGGTGCTGTGGGGCCATTGCTTGAACTCCGAATTGGCTGCTTGCTACTATATTTTACTTTGACATTGCTTTCATCGTTTGAGTGACTACATTTATTATGTAATCCAAATATTTAATTAGTAAAAATCAGTCTGTACTATTACACAATTTAATGAGATTACTTACAAAAATGTGTTTGCTTCTGACAGCCACAAACACCCAGACATACAGTGTATTCGGAAAGTATTCAGACCCCTTGACTTTTTCCCCATTCTGTTACATTACAGCCTTATTCTAAAATTGATTAAATTGTTTATTTTCCTCATCAATCTACACACAATACCCTAAAATGACCAAGCAAAAACAAGTTTTTAGAAATGTTGGCAAATGTATTAAAAAGCCCCCACTGAAATATCACATTTACATAAGTATTCAGACCCTTCACTCAGTACTTTTTTGAAGCAACTTTGCCAGGGATTACAGCCTTGCGTCTTCTTGGGTGTGACGCTACAAGCTTGGCATACCAGTATCTGGAGAGTTTCTCCCATTTTTCTCTGCAGATCCTCCCAAGCTCTGTCAGGTTGGATGTGGAGCGTCGCTGCACAGCTATTTTCAGGTCTCTCCTGAGATGTTCGATCGGATTCAAGTCCGGGCTCTAGTTGGCCACTCAAGGACATTCTGAGACTTGAAGCCACTCCTGTTTTGTCGTGGCTGTCTGCTTAGGATCGTTGTCCTGTTGGAAGGTGAACCTTCACTCTGGAGCAGGTTTTCATCAAGGATCTCTCTGTACTTTGCTCCATTCATCTTTCCCTCGATCCTGACTAGTCTCCCAGTGACTGCATCTGAAAAACATCCAATCAGCATGATGCTGCCACCACCATGCTTCACCGTAGGGATGGTGCCATATTTCCTCGAGACATGACGCTTGTCATTCAGGCCAAAGAGTTTAAACTTGGTCTCATCAGACCAGAGAATCTTGTTTCTCATAGTCTTGAGAGTCTTTAGGTGACTTTTGGAAAACTCCAAGCGTTCATCCACCTCTGGCCTGCTCGCCTCCCTACCACTGAGGAAGTACAGTTCCCGCTCAGCCCAGTCAAAACTGTTCGCTGCTCTGGCCCCCCAATGGTGGAACAAACTCCCTCACGACGCCAGGACAGCGGAGTCAATCACCACCTTCCGGAGACAACTGAAACCCCACCTCTTTAAGGAATACCTAGGATAGGATAAGTAATCCTTCTCACCCCCCTAAAAGATTTAGATGCACTATTGTAAAGTGGCTGTTCCACTGGATGTCATAAGGTGAATGCACCAATTTGTAAGTCGCTCTGGATAAGAGCGCCTGCTAAATGACTTAAATGTAAATGTACTGTTACTGAGGAGTGGCTTCCTTCAGGCCATGCTACCATAAAGGCCTGATTGGTGGAGTGCTGCAGAGATGGTTGTCCTTCTGAAAGGTTCTGCCATCTCCACAGAGGAACTCTGGAGCTCTTTCAGAGTGACCATTGGGTTCTTGGTCAACTCCCTGACCAAGGCCATTCTCCCCCAATTGCTCAGGTTGATCAAGCTGCCAGCTCTAGGAAGAGTCTTGGTGGTTCCATCATTCTCTCATTTAAGAATGATGGAGGCCACTGTGTTCTTGGGGACCTTCAATGCTGCAGACAATTTTTGGTACCCTTCCCCAGATCTGTTCCTTGACACAATCCTGTCTCAGAGCTCTATGGATAATTCCAATGGCTTGATTTTTGCTCTGACATGCACTGTCAAGTGTGGGACCTTATAAATACAGGTGTGTGCCTTTCCAAATCATGTCCAATCAATTTAATGTACCATCTCAAGTAGGATCAATGGAAACAGGATACAGCTGAGCTCAATTTCGAGTCTCATAGCAAAGGGTCTGAATATTTATGTAAATAAGGTATTTTTGTTTTTTATTCAAACGTTTTATGAATTTGCTAACATTTCTAATAACCTGTTTTTGCATTGTCATTATGGGGTACTGCTCGTAGATTGATGAGGAACATGTTTTATTTCATCCATTTTAGAATAAGGCTGTAACATAACAACATGTGGGAAAAGGGAAAGGGTCTGAATACTTTCCACAACCCTGTAAATATCAACTTCAACCGGTCTCAAAAGTCATTTAAAAAAAAACATTTGAGTAATTTAGCAGATGCTCCTATCAAGAGTGACTTACAATTAGTGAATTCATCTTAAGATAGAACACATCACATCAAGTACATTTTCCATTTTCATAAACCAAAGTCAAAGTAAGATCAGCATGAACTTTTTCTGTTGCAAAACATTTCTCTAGTGTGTGCTGTACTGAACATGACTCTGGACTCAGATTGGATACTATATATTATCTGGTGGGTCCAATAGATTGGACGGTATATATCGGGTCTTTAGTGGGTCACTGTTCCCCGGGCGCCGATGATGTGGATGTCGATTAAGGCAGCCACCCTGACCTCTCGATTCAGAGGGTTTGGGTTATTAAATGTGGAAGACACGTTTCAGTTGAATACAATCAGTTGTATAACTGACTAGGTATCCCCCTCTCCTTTTCCCTTTCCAATAGTGAATGCTGAGCCTCCTCAATCTCTTCAACCAAAATGGTATACCTCTACTATCATGTTATACTAGTAAAAGGCTGACAGAGTGGCATTCAATAAACAAAATGACTCTTCCATCAATGTTAAAGTAGTATGAAACTGGGTGGTGTCTGTGTGGAGTCTGAGTCGTTTTAGGGTCGGTTTCCTGGACACAGATTAAATCTGGGATTTAAGAGAACTTTCCATGAAGATTCACCATTGAGAATACTATTTAACCCTAAAAGCGTCGACATATTTTTGGCTTAAAAGTGCCAACGGGGGTCTTTTGTTCTTCTTCCCCAAATTGGTAATGATTGCAAAAATAAACTGTCTGTCAAGCAGTAACACTTTTTTTATTTGATGAACCTTTTGTGAAACAGGTAAATGGTTTACAACCCAAGATGGCCACCAATATGGGCGCCGGTGCCATGAAACCTTCACCTCTAACTTCGGAATACTATGGGCTATCAACTCAGTTCCAATTTCATCTGAATGATACTTGGTATATAGACAATGACTGGAAGCTAAATACGTATTGACATTTTTTAGTATTTTTTGTTGTTGTAGTGTCTACCACGCCCCCCAGGGGTCAAATCTGGGGTGGCTCAAAATCTAAGGGTGCATACATCTAGCTCTGTGCCAAATCTGTTTATTTACTAAGTTTACTATTGAGTCCTTCATAATGTTACAGTCTCAGACTGGGTTGTGTTCAATACCCCAACTCTCCTCCATCATAATGTTACAGTCTCAGACTGGGTTGTGTTCAATACCCCAACTCTCCTCCATCCTAATGTTACAGTCTCAGACTGGGTTGTGTTCAATACCCCACCTCTCCTCCATCCTAATGTTACAGTCTCAGACTGGGTTGAGTTCAATACCCCAACTCTCCTCCATCATAATGTTACAGTCTCAGACTGGGTTGTGTTCAATACCCCAACTCTCCTCCATCATAATGTTACAGTCTCAGACTGGGTTGTGTTCAATACCCCAACTCTCCTCCATCATAATGTTACAGTCTCAGACTGGGTTGTGTTCAATACCCCAACTCTCCTCCATCCTAATGTTACAGTCTCAGACTGGGTTGTGTTCAATACCCCAACTCTCCTCCATCATAATGTTACAGTCTCAGACTGGGTTGTGTTCAATACCCCAACTCTCCTCCATCATAATGTTACAGTCTCGGACTGGGTTGTGTTCAATACCCCAACTCTCCTCCCTCCTAATGTTACAGTCTCGGACTGGGTTGTGTTCAATACCCCAACTCTCCTCCATCATAATGTTACAGTCTCAGACTGGGTTGTGTTCAATACCCCAACTCTCCTCCATCATAATGTTACAGTCTCGGACTGGGTTGTGTTCAATACCCCAACTCTCCTCCATCATAATGTTAAAGTCTCAGACTGGGTTGTGTTCAATACCCCAACTCTCCTCCATTATAATGTTACAGTCTCAGACTGGGTTGTGTTCAATACCCCAACTCTCCTCCATCCTAATGTTACAGTCTCGGACTGGGTTGTGTTCAATACCCCAACTCTCCTCCATCCTAATGTTACAGTCTCAGACTGGGTTGTGTTCAATACCCCAACTCTCCTCCATCCTAATGTTACAGTCTCAGACTGGGTTGTGTTCAATACCCCAACTCTCCTCCATCATAATGTTACAGTCTCAGACTGGGTTGTGTTCAATACCCCACCTCTCCTCCAGCCTAATCTTACCATCTGAGACTGGGTGGTGTTCAATATCCCACCTCTCCTCCACCCTAATCTTACCATCTGAGACTGGGTTGTGTTCAATATCCCACCTCTCCTCCATCCTAATCTTACCATCTGAGACTGGGTGGTGTTCAATACCCCACCTCTCCTCCAGCCTAATCTTACCATCTGAGACTGGGTTGTGTTCAATACCCCACCTCTCCTCCAGCCTAATGTTAAAGTCTGAGACTGGGTTGTGTTCAATATCCCACCTCTCCTCCAGCCTAATCTTACCATCTGAGACTGGGTTGTGTTCAATACCCCACCTCTCCTCCAGCCTAATGTTACAGTCTGAGACTGGGTTGTGTTCAATACCCCACCTCTCCTCCAGCCTAATGTTAAAGTCTGAGACTGGGTTGTGTTCAATATCCCACCTCTCCTCCAGCCTAATCTTACCATCTGAGACTGGGTTGTGTTCAATACCCCACCTCTCCTCCAGCCTAATGTTACAGTCTGAGACTGGGTTGTGTTCAATATCCCACCTCTCCTCCATCCTAATGTTACAGTCTCAGACTAGGTTGTGTTCAATACCCCACCTCTCCTCCATCCTAATGTTACAGTCTCAGACTGGGTTGTGTTCAATACCCCAACTCTCCTCCATCCTAATGTTACAGTCTCAGACTGGGTTGTGTTCAATACCCCACCTCTCCTCCATCCTAATGTTAAAGTCTGAGACTGGGTTGTGTTCAATACCCCACCTCTCCTCCATCCTAATGTTAAAGTCTGAGACTGGGTTGTGTTCAATACCCCAACTCTCCTCCATCCTAATGTTACAGTCTCAGACTGGGTTGTGTTCAATACCCCACCTCTCCTCCAGCCTAATGTTAAAGTCTGAGACTGGGTGGTGTTCAATACCCCACCTCTCCTCCAGCCTAATCTTACCATCTGAGACTGGGTGGTGTTCAATATCCCACCTCTCCTCCATCCTAATCTTACCATCTGAGACTGGGTTGTGTTCAATATCCCACCTCTCCTCCATCCTAATCTTACCATCTGAGACTGGGTGGTGTTCAATACCCCACCTCTCCTCCAGCCTAATCTTACCATCTGAGACTGGGTTGTGTTCAATACCCCACCTCTCCTCCAGCCTAATGTTAAAGTCTGAGACTGGGTTGTGTTCAATATCCCACCTCTCCTCCAGCCTAATCTTACCATCTGAGACTGGGTTGTGTTCAATACCCCACCTCTCCTCCAGCCTAATGTTACAGTCTGAGACTGGGTTGTGTTCAATACCCCACCTCTCCTCCAGCCTAATGTTAAAGTCTGAGACTGGGTTGTGTTCAATATCCCACCTCTCCTCCAGCCTAATCTTACCATCTGAGACTGGGTTGTGTTCAATACCCCACCTCTCCTCCAGCCTAATGTTACAGTCTGAGACTGGGTTGTGTTCAATATCCCACCTCTCCTCCATCCTAATGTTACAGTCTGAGACTGGGTTGTGTTCAATATCCCACCTCTCCTCCATCCTAATGTTACAGTCTGAGACTGGGTTGTGTTCAATATCCCACCTCTCCTCCAGCCTAATGTTACAGTCTGAGACTGGGTTGTGTTCAATATCCCACCTCTCCTCCAGCCTAATCTTACCATCTGAGACTGGGTTGTGTTCAATACCCCACCTCTCCTCCAGCCTAATGTTACAGTCTGAGACTGGGTTGTGTTCAATATCCCACCTCTCCTCCAGCCTAATCTTACCATCTGAGACTGGGTGGTGTTCAATACCCCAACTCTCCTCCAGCCTAATGTTAAAGTCTGAGACTGGGTTGTGTTCAATACCCCACCTCTCCTCCAGCCTAATCTTACCATCTGAGACTGGGTGGTGTTCAATATCCCACCTCTCCTCCAGCCTAATCTTACCATCTGAGACTGGGTTGTGTTCAATACCCCACCTCTCCTCCAGCCTAATCTTAGCATCTGAGACTGGGTGGTGTTCAATATCCCACCTCTCCTCCATCCTATTGTTACAGTGGAAGTGTAACTGAGCAGTGTTCAGGCCTAAGCTGGGTGTTCAGTGTTTACTCATGTCTCTCAGCATCAGATCTAACCCCGTTTCCCCACCTCCCCACTCACTGCGACACACACACACAGAGCGGCAATGGTTCAAAGGGAGGAGACGGTGCTAACTTCAAAAGACCAGCTCCAGCCTTTGAACGCCATGCTAATCGCATACAACCCATCAGCCTCGTATCGTACTATATCAGCCTCCGCAGGGCATGCTCAGCTCAGATCAATGTCTCCCTCTCTCTCTCTCTCTCTCTCTCTCTCTCTCTCTCTCTCTCTCTCTCTCTCTCTCTCTCTCTCTCTCTCTCTCTTTCTCTCTCTCTCTCTCGCTCTCTCTGTCGGCCAGAGCTAATGTATGTTCAATCCACAGGGGCTATACAGCAACACAGCGGGAAACAGAGAGCCACAGCATCTCTCTTTACCTGTTCTACACGTCTTCAACCTTACAGTCTGCCTGCACCCGAAATGGCACCCTTTTCCCTAAATAGTGAACTACTTTTGATAGGGCTCTGGTCAAAATAATGCACTATGTAGAGAATAGAGTGCCATTTGGGATGCAGATTCTGCAGTACAGTATCCCTCTGTAGTGACAACTTGATTTCCTATATAGAAGTACTTGAGGCAGAGATCTGGCTCACAGCCTGATTAACATGCTTCTGATGTGATGTAAAACATGCAACTGTGCGTGTGTGTGTGTGTGTGTGTGTGTGTGTGTGTGTGTGTGTGTGTGTGTGTGTGTGTGTGTGTGTGTGTGTGTGTGTGTGTGTGTGTGTGTGTGTGTGTGTGTGTGTGTGTGTGTGTGTGTGTGTGTGTGTGTGTGTGTGTGTGTCAAATAAATACACATTTTGGTCGCATACACATGTCCAGCACATGATTATTAGTAAGCAAATTACAGACTCCTCTTTAAATCTGCGTATTCCTTCAAAGCTCAGTTGTCCTGAGTCTGCACAACTCTGCCAGGACCTAGGATCAAGAGAGACACTCAAGTGTTTTAGTACTATATCTCTTGACACAATGATGAAAATAATCATGGCCTCTAAACCTTCAAGCTGCGTACTGGATCCTATTCCAACTAAACTACTGAAAGAGCTGCTTTCTGTTCTTAATCTTCATGGTTGTACAGTCGTCTCAAATAAAACTGTGAAGGACCTCGGCGTTACTCTGGACCCTGATCTCTCTTTTGACGAACATATCAAGACTGTTTCAAGGACAGCTTTTTTCCATCTACGTAACATTGCAAAAATCAGAAACTTTCTGTCCAAAAATGATGCAGAAAAATTAATCCATGCTTTTGTTACTTCTAGGTTAGACTACTGCAATGCTCTACTTTCCGGCTACCCGGATAAAGCACTAAATAAACTTCAGTTAGTGCTAAATACGGCTGCTAGAATCCTGACTAGAACCAAAAGATTTGATCATATTACTGCAGTGCTATCCTCCCTACACTGGCTTCCTGTTAAGGCAAGGGCTGATTTCAAGGTTTTACTGATAGCATACAAAGCATTACATGAGCTTGCTCCTACCTATCTCTCTGATTTGGTCCTGCCATACATACCAACATGTACTCAACGGACACAAGACGCAGGCCTCCTAATTGTCCCTAGAATTTCTAAGCAAACAGTTGGAGGCAGGGCTTTCTCCTATATAGCTCCATTTTTATGGAATGGTCTGCCTACCCATGTGAGAGACGCAGACTCGGTCTCAACCTTTAAGTCTTTACTGAAGACTCATCTCTTCAGGGGGTCATATGATTGAGTGTAGTCTGGCCCAGGAGTGTGAAGGTGAATGGAAAGGCTCTGGAGCAACGAACCGCCCTTGCTGTCTCTGCCTGGCCGGTTCCCCTCTTTCCACTGGGATTCTCTGCCTCTAACCCTATTACAGGGGCTGAGTCACTGGCTTACTGGTGCTCTTTCATGCCGTCCCTAGGAGGGGTGCGTCACTTCAGTGGGTTGAGTCACTGATGTGATCTTCCTGTCTGGGTTGGTGCCCCCCCTTGGGTTGTGCCGTGGCGGAGATCTTTGTGAGCTATACTCAGCCTTGTCTCAGGATGGTAAGTTGGTGGTTGAAGATATCCCTCTAGTGGTGTGGGGGCTGTACTTTGGCAAAGTGGGTGGGGTTATATCCTTCCTGTTTGGCCCTGTCCGGGGGTATCATCGGATGGGGCCACAGTGTTTCCTGACCCCTCCTGTCTCAGCCTCCAGTATTTATGCTGTAGTAGTTCATGTGTCGGGGGGCTAGGGTCAGTTTGTTATATCTGGAGTTACTTCTCCTGTCTTATCCGGTGTCCTGTGTGAATTTAAGTATGCTCTCTCAAATTCTCTCTTTCTCTCTTCCTTTCCCTCTCTCGGAAGACCTGAGCCCTAGGACCATGCCTCAGGACTACCTGGCATGATGACTCCTTGCTGTCCCCAGTCCACCTGGCCATGCTGCTGCTCCAGTTTCAACTGTTCTGCCTGCGGCTATGGAATCCTGACCTGTTCACCAGATGTGCTACCTGTCCCAGACCTGCTGTTTTCAACTCTCTAGAGACAGCAGGAGTGGTAGAGATGCTCTTAATGATCGGCTATGAAAAGCCAACTGACATTTACTCCTGAGGTGCTGACTTGCTGCAACCTTGACAACTATTGTGATTATTATTATTTGACCATGCTGGTTATTTATGAACATTTGAACACCTTGGCCATGTTCTGTTATAATCTCCACCTGGCACAGCCAGAAGAGGACTGGCTACAACTCATAGCCTGGTTCCTCTCTCGGTTTCTTCCTAGGTTTTGGCTTTTCTAGGGAGTTTTTCCTAGCCACCGTGCTTCCACACCTGCATTGCTTGTTCTTTGGGGTTTTAAACTGGGTTTCTGTTCAGCACTTTGAGATATCAGCTGATGTACAAAGGGCTATATAAATACATTTGATTTGAAGTGGTTTGATGGCGTGCACGCCTCCTGAGTCGCACTCCGAATACCTCTTCTACGCCGGCGGCGTCTTAGAGCAGCCTCTGGGCTACGTTCAATTGCCTTGAAAAGAACAAAGGATCCAATTCAGGAAAGTTGTATTCCTGGTCGAAATGTTACCGCCTCTCTGATATCCAAAAGTTTATTTCCAGCTGTATGTAATAACGCAAATAATGTTCCGGGCTAGTAACATGAGAAATAACAATAAAAAACAAAATACTGCAAAGTTGCTTAGGAGCCTGAAACTAGGCGGCCATGTCTATCGACGCCATCTTGGATTCGTATCCTTATTTGTGTGTTTGGTGTGTGTGTGTCTGTCTATGTGTGTGTCTGTGTTTCTATGGGGTCTGGGGTATTATTCTATTTCATTCTTATTCTAATCTATTCTAAACTATTGTAAAAAAAAACATCTGCCATTCATTCTCAACAGGTGAGGTACACTGTAGAGCAGTGATAACGTTGACCATCCATCTTATTCAACTTAAATGACAATGAATGCCGCCCCACTGTCACGTTATACTCCATCTGCCTTGACATCCTCAACTGCATCCTAAACGTATATTTACTCAGACAGCGGAAAACAGTCATAAAATAAGAAGTGTATTTATATCAGTCATGTTTGTCCAGAAATAGGATACATTACCTGACAAACACAGAAAAAAAGTAAATAAATAATTCAAGGTCCAGAGAAATGGTGTAAACGTGCTGTCATTGGCACCAGCGTCCCCAGTGCTTAATACTACAGCACTAAAATAGTGGGATGTCCGTTTGAAAGGTGAAGAGATTTCTGAGTCCACATCAGACCAGGCCGGATCCAGCATTAGACTGTATATTGCTGAATCTGATGTGCTCAGTGTTAGTGATGTGATGGTGACTGGGCTCTTTTCCAAACGTGTGGGTGTGTGCGTGTGTTTGTGTGTTTGTGTGTATGTGTTTTTGAGCTTCCAAACTTAGAAATGTTCATTGCAACGTTGTCTTGCCCATCGAGAACAGATCTGCAGCAGGCAAATAAAGTGTCACACCACATTTTCAACCGGTAAACTTGGGTAAGGCTGAATTAAACAGAATTAGATGAGAAAAACGTATGGCAGGAGGAAACGGCTAGAGAAACATATAAACAGGAGGGAACGGCTAGAGAAACATATAAACAGGAGGAAACGGCTAGAGAAACATATAAACAGGAGGGAACGGGTAGAGGAACATATGAACAGGAGGGAACAGGTAGAGGAACATATAAACAGGAGGAAACGGCTAGAGAAACATATAAACAGGAGGGAACAGGTAGAGGAACATATGAACAGGAGGGAACAGGTAGAGGAACATATGAACAGGAGGGAACAGGTAGAGGAACATTTAAACAGGAGGGAACTGGTAGAGGAACATATGAACAGGAGGGAACGGGTAGAGGAACATATAAACAGGAGGGAAACGGGTAGGAGGAACGGGTAGAGGAACATATGAACAGGAGGGAACTGGTAGAGGAACATATGAACAGGAGGAAACGGCTAGAGGAACATATGAACAGGAGGGAACGGGTAGAGGAACATATAAACAGGAGGGAACAGGTAGAGGAACATATAAACAGGAGGGAACAGGTAGAGAAACATATAAACAGGAGGAAACGGCTAGAGAAACATATAAACAGGAGGGAACGGGTAGAGGAACATATAAACAGGAGGGAACAGGTAGAGGAACATATGAACAGGAGGGAACAGGTAGAGGAACATATAAACAGGAGGGAACAGGTAGAGGAACATATAAACAGGAGGGAACAGGTAGAGGAACATATGAACAGGAGGGAACGGGTAGAGGAACATATAAACAGGAGGGAACAGGTAGAGGAACATATGAACAGGAGGGAACAGGTAGAGGAACATATGAACAGGAGGGAACAGGTAGAGGAACATATAAACAGGAGGGAACTGGTAGAGGAACATATGAACAGGAGGGAACGGGTAGAGGAACATATGAACAGGAGGGAACTGGTAGAGGAACATATAAACAGGAGGGAACGGGTAGAGGAACATATAAACAGGAGGGAACTGGTAGAGGAACATATGAACAGGAGGGAACAGGTAGAGGAACATATAAACAGGAGGAAACGGCTAGAGAAACATATAAACAGGAGGGAACAGGTAGAGGAACATATGAACAGGAGGGAACAGGTAGAGGAACATATGAACAGGAGGGAACAGGTAGAGGAACATTTAAACAGGAGGGAACTGGTAGAGGAACATATGAACAGGAGGGAACGGGTAGAGGAACATATAAACAGGAGGGAACGGGTAGAGGAACATATGAACAGGAGGGAACTGGTAGAGGAACATATGAACAGGAGGAAACGGCTAGAGGAACATATAAACAGGTAGAGGAACATATGAACAGGAGGGAACGGGTAGAGGAACATATAAACAGGTAGAGGAACATATGAACAGGAGGGAACGGGTAGAGGAACATATAAACAGGAGGGAACAGGTAGAGGAACATATAAACAGGAGGGAACAGGTAGAGGAACATATAAACAGGAGGGAACGGGTAGAGGAACATATAAACAGGAGGGAACGGGTAGAGGAACATATAAACAGGAGGGAACGGGTAGAGGAACATATAAACAGGAGGGAACGGGTAGAGAAACATATAAACAGGAGGAAACGGCTAGAGAAACATATAAACAGGAGGGAACGGGTAGAGGAACATATGAACAGGAGGGAACAGGTAGAGGAACATATAAACAGGAGGGAACGGCTAGAGAAACATATAAACAGGAGGAAACGGCTAGAGAAACATATAAACAGGAGGGAACAGGTAGAGGAACATATGAACAGGAGGGAACAGGTAGAGGAACATATGAACAGGAGGGAACAGGTAGAGGAACATTTAAACAGGAGGGAACTGGTAGAGGAACATATGAACAGGAGGGAACGGGTAGAGGAACATATAAACAGGAGGGAACGGGTAGAGGAACATATGAACAGGAGGGAACTGGTAGAGGAACATATGAACAGGAGGAAACGGCTAGAGGAACATATGAACAGGAGGGAACGGGTAGAGGAACATATAAACAGGAGGGAACAGGTAGAGGAACATATAAACAGGAGGGAACAGGTAGAGAAACATATAAACAGGAGGAAACGGCTAGAGAAACATATAAACAGGAGGGAACGGGTAGAGGAACATATGAACAGGAGGGAACGGGTAGAGGAACATATGAACAGGAGGGAACAGGTAGAGGAACATATAAACAGGAGGGAACAGGTAGAGGAACATATAAACAGGAGGGAACAGGTAGAGGAACATATGAACAGGAGGGAACGGGTAGAGGAACATATAAACAGGAGGGAACAGGTAGAGGAACATATGAACAGGAGGGAACAGGTAGAGGAACATATGAACAGGAGGGAACAGGTAGAGGAACATATAAACAGGAGGGAACTGGTAGAGGAACATATGAACAGGAGGGAACAGGTAGAGGAACATATGAACAGGAGGGAACGGGTAGAGGAACATATAAACAGGAGGAAACGGCTAGAGAAACATATAAACAGGAGGGAACGGGTAGAGGAACATATAAACAGGAGGGAACTGGTAGAGGAACATATGAACAGGAGGGAACGGGTAGAGGAACATATGAACAGGAGGGAACGGGTAGAGGAACATATGAACAGGAGGGAACAGGTAGAGGAACATATAAACAGGAGGGAACAGGTAGAGGAACATTTAAACAGGAGGGAACAGGAACATGGGAGGAACTAGAGGAACATATGAACAGGAGGGAACGGGTAGAGGAACATATAAACAGGAGGGAACAGGAGGGAACAGAGGAACATATGAACAGGAGGGAACTGGTAGAGGAACATATAAACAGGAGGAAACGAGGAACATAGGAGGAACATATAAACAGGTAGAGGAAACATATGAACAGGAGGGAACGGGTAGAGGAACATATAAACAGGTAGGAGGAACATATGAACAGGAGGGAACGGCTAGAGGAACATATAAACAGGTAGAGGAACATATAAACAGGAGGGAACAGGTAGAGGAACATATAAACAGGAGGGAACGGGAGGAACATATAAACAGGAGGAACATATATAACAGGAGGGAACGGGTAGAGGAACATATAAACAGGAGGGAACAGGTAGAGGAACATATAAACAGGAGGGAACGGGTAGAGGAACATATAAACAGGAGGGAACGGCTAGAGAAACATATAAACAGGAGGAAAACGGAGGAAACTAGAGAAAACATATAAAGGAGGGAACAGGAGGGAACGGGTAGAGGAACATATAAACAGGTAGAGGAACATATGAACAGGAGGGAACGGGTAGAGGAACATATAAACAGGTAGAGGAACATATGAACAGGAGGGAACGGGTAGAGGAACATATAAACAGGAGGGAACAGGTAGAGGAACATATAAACAGGAGGGAACGGGTAGAGGAACATATAAACAGGTAGAGGAACATATAAACAGGAGGGAACAGGTAGAGGAACATATAAACAGGTAGAGGAACATATAAACAGGAGGGAACGGGTAGAGGAACATATAAACAGGAGGGAACAGGTAGAGGAACATATAAACAGGAGGGAACGGGTAGAGGAACATATGAACAGGAGGAAACGGGTAGAGGAACATATGAACAGGAGGAAACGGGTAGAGGAACATATGAACAGGAGGGAACGGCGAGAGGGTCATGTGAACAGGAGGAAATGGGTAGAGGAACATATGAACAGGAGGGAACAGGTAGAGGAACATATGAACAGGAGGGAACGGCGAGAGGGTCATGTGAACAGGAGGGAACGGGTAGAGGAACATATGAACAGGAGGAAACGGGTAGAGGAACATATGAACAGGAGGGAACGGCGAGAGGGTCATGTGAACAGGAGGAAACGGGTAGAGGAACATATGAACAGGAGGAAACGGCTAGAGGAACATATGAACAGGAGGAAACGGCTAGATGAACATATGAACAGGAGGAAACGGCTAGAGAAACATATGAACAGGAGGGAACGGCTAGAGAGTCATGTGAACAGGAGGAAACGGCTAGAGGAACATATGAACAGGAGGAAACGGGTAGAGGAACATATGAACAGGAGGGAACGGCGAGAGGGTCATGTGAACAGGAGGAAACGGGTAGAGGAACATATGAACAGGAGGAAACGGCTAGAGGAACATATGAACAGGAGGAAACGGCTAGAGGAACATATGAACAGGAGGGAACGGCTAGAGGAACATATGAACAGGAGGGAACGGCTAGAGGGTCATGTGAACAGGAGGAAACGGCTAGAGGGTCATATGAACAGGAGGAAACGGCTAAAGGAACATATGAACAGGAGGAAACGGGTAGAGCAACATATGAACAGGAGGGAACGGGTAGAGGAACATGTGAACAGGAGGGAACGGGTAGAGGAACATATAAACAGGAGGGAACGGGTAGAGGAACATATAAACAGGAGGGAACGGGTAGAGGAACATATGAACAGGAGGGAACGGGTAGAGGAACACATGAACAGGAGGAAACGGCTAGAGGAACATATGAACAGGAGGGAACGGGTAGAGGAACATATAAACAGTAGGGAACGGCTAGAGGAACATATAAACAGGAGGGAACGGGTAGAGGAACATATGAACAGGAGGGAACGGGTAGAGGAACATATGAACAGGAGGGAACGGGTAGAGGAACATATGAACAGGAGGGAACGGGTAGAGGAACATATAAACAGATAGAGGAACATATGAACAGGAGGGAACGGGTAGAGGAACATATAAACAGGAGGGAACAGGTAGAGGAACATATAAACAGGAGGGAACGGGTAGAGGAACATATAAACAGGTAGAGGAACATATAAACAGGAGGGAACAGGTAGAGGAACATATGAACAGGAGGGAACGGGTAGAGGAACATATAAACAGGAGGGAACAGGTAGAGGAACATATGAACAGGAGGGAACGGGTAGAGGAACATATAAACAGGAGGGAACAGGTAGAGGAACATATAAACAGGAGGGAACTGGTAGAGGAACATATAAACAGGAGGGAACAGGTAGAGGAACATATGAACAGGAGGGAATGGGTAGAGGAACATATAAACAGGAGGGAACAGGTAGAGGAACATATGAACAGGAGGGAATGGGTAGAGGAACATATAAACAGGAGGGAACAGGTAGAGGAACATATGAACAGGAGGGAATGGGTAGAGGAACATATGAACAGGAGGGAACTGGTAGAGGAACATATAAACAGGAGGGAACAGGTAGAGGAACATATGAACAGGAGGGAACGGGTAGAGGAACATATGAACAGGAGGGAACGGGTAGAGGAACATATAAACAGGAGGGAACGGCTAGAGGATCATGTGAACAGGAGGAAACGGCTAGAGGAACATATAAACAGGAGGGAACGGGTAGAGGAACATATGAACAGGAGGGAACGGGTAGAGGAACATATGAACAGGAGGGAACGGGTAGAGGAACATATAAACAGGAGGGAACGGGTAGAGGAACATATGAACAGGAGGGAACGGGTAGAGGAACATATGAACAGGAGGGAACGGGTAGAGGAACATATAAACAGGAGGGAACGGGTAGAGGAACATATAAACAGGAGGGAACGGGTAGAGGAACATATGAACAGGAGGGAACTGGTAGAGGAACACATGAACAGGAGGAAACGGCTAGAGGAACATATGAACAGGAGGGAACGGGTAGAGGAACATATAAACAGTAGGGAACGGCTAGAGGAACATATGAACAGGAGGGAACGGGTAGAGGAACATATGAACAGGAGGGAACGGGTAGAGGAACATATGAACAGGAGGGAACGGGTAGAGGAACATATAAACAGGTAGAGGAACATATGAACAGGAGGGAACGGGTAGAGGAACATATAAACAGGAGGGAACAGGTAGAGGAACATATAAACAGGAGGGCACGGGTAGAGGAACATATAAACAGGTAGAGGAACATATAAACAGGAGGGAACAGGTAGAGGAACATATAAACAGGAGGGAACGGGTAGAGGAACATATAAACAGGAGGGAACAGGTAGAGGAACATATAAACAGGAGGGAACTGGTAGAGGAACATATAAACAGGAGGGAACAGGTAGAGGAACATATGAACAGGAGGGAATGGGTAGAGGAACATATAAACAGGAGGGAACAGGTAGAGGAACATATGAACAGGAGGGAATGGGTAGAGGAACATATAAACAGGAGGGAACAGGTAGAGGAACATATGAACAGGAGGGAATGGGTAGAGGAACATATGAACAGGAGGGAACAGGTAGAGGAACATATAAACAGGAGGGAACAGGTAGAGGAACATATAAACGGGTAGAGGAACATATAAACAGGAGGGAACTGGTAGAGGAACATATAAACAGGAGGGAACGGGTAGAGGAACATATAAACAGGTAGAGGAACATATGAACAGGAGGGAACGGGTAGAGGAACATATGAACAGGAGGGAACGGGTAGAGGAACATATAAACAGGAGGGAACTGGTAGAGGAACATATAAACAGGAGGGAACAGGTAGAGGAACATATAAACAGGAGGGAACGGGTAGAGGAACATATAAACAGGAGGGAACTGGTAGAGGAACATATGAACAGGAGGGAACAGGTAGAGGAACATATAAACAGGAGGGAACTGGTAGAGGAACATATAAACAGGAGGGAACAGGTAGAGGAACATATAAACAGGAGGGAACGGGTAGAGGAACATATAAACAGGAGGGAACTGGTAGAGGAACATATAAACAGGAGGGAACAGGTAGAGGAACATATAAACAGGAGGGAACGGGTAGAGGAACATATAAACAGGTAGAAGAACATATAAACAGGAGGGAACGGGTAGAGGAACATATAAACAGGTAGAAGAACATATAAACAGGAGGGAACGGGTAGAGGAACATATAAACAGGAGGGAACGGGTAGAGGAACATATGAACAGGAGGGAACAGGTAGAGGAACATATGAACAGGAGGGAACTGGTAGAGGAACATATGAACAGGAGGGAACAGGTAGAGGAACATATAAACAGGAGGGAACTGGTAGAGGAACATATGAACAGGAGGGAACAGGTAGAGGAACATATGAACAGGAGGGAACGGGTAGAGGAACATATAAACAGTAGGGAACGGCTAGAGGAACATATGAACAGGAGGGAACGGGTAGAGGAACATATGAACAGGAGGGAACGGGTAGAGGAACATATGAACAGGAGGGAACGGGTAGAGGAACATATAAACAGGTAGAGGAACATATGAACAGGAGGGAACGGGTAGAGGAACATATAAACAGGAGGGAACAGGTAGAGGAACATATAAACAGGAGGGCACGGGTAGAGGAACATATAAACAGGTAGAGGAACATATAAACAGGAGGGAACAGGTAGAGGAACATATAAACAGGAGGGAACGGGTAGAGGAACATATAAACAGGAGGGAACAGGTAGAGGAACATATAAACAGGAGGGAACTGGTAGAGGAACATATAAACAGGAGGGAACAGGTAGAGGAACATATGAACAGGAGGGAATGGGTAGAGGAACATATAAACAGGAGGGAACAGGTAGAGGAACATATGAACAGGAGGGAATGGGTAGAGGAACATATAAACAGGAGGGAACAGGTAGAGGAACATATGAACAGGAGGGAATGGGTAGAGGAACATATGAACAGGAGGGAACAGGTAGAGGAACATATAAACAGGAGGGAACAGGTAGAGGAACATATAAACGGGTAGAGGAACATATAAACAGGAGGGAACTGGTAGAGGAACATATAAACAGGAGGGAACTGGTAGAGGAACATATGAACAGGAGGGAACGGGTAGAGGAACATATAAACAGGTAGAGGAACATATGAACAGGAGGGAACGGGTAGAGGAACATATGAACAGGAGGGAACAGGTAGAGGAACATATGAACAGGAGGGAACGGGTAGAGGAACATATAAACAGGAGGGAACTGGTAGAGGAACATATAAACAGGAGGGAACAGGTAGAGGAACATATAAACAGGAGGGAACGGGTAGAGGAACATATAAACAGGAGGGAACTGGTAGAGGAACATATGAACAGGAGGGAACAGGTAGAGGAACATATAAACAGGAGGGAACTGGTAGAGGAACATATAAACAGGAGGGAACGGGTAGAGGAACATATAAACAGGAGGGAACTGGTAGAGGAACATATAAACAGGAGGGAACAGGTAGAGGAACATATAAACAGGAGGGAACTGGTAGAGGAACATATAAACAGGAGGGAACAGGTAGAGGAACATATAAACAGGAGGGAACGGGTAGAGGAACATATAAACAGGTAGAAGAACATATAAACAGGAGGGAACGGGTAGAGGAACATATAAACAGGTAGAAGAACATATAAACAGGAGGGAACGGGTAGAGGAACATATAAACAGGAGGGAACGGGTAGAGGAACATATGAACAGGAGGGAACAGGTAGAGGAACATATGAACAGGAGGGAACTGGTAGAGGAACATATGAACAGGAGGGAACAGGTAGAGGAACATATAAACAGGAGGGAACTGGTAGAGGAACATATGAACAGGAGGGAACAGGTAGAGGAACATATGAACAGGAGGGAACGGGTAGAGGAACATATGAACAGGAACAGGGAAACAGGGAGGGAACATATGAACAGGAGGGAACAGGTAGAGGAACATATGAACAGGAGGGAACAGGTAGAGGGAACAGGTAGAGGAACATATGAACAGGAGGGAACTGGTAGAGGAACATATGAACAGGAGGGAACAGGTAGAGGAACATATGAACAGGAGGGAACAGGTAGAGGAACATATGAACAGGAGGGAACAGGTAGAGGAACATATGGACAGGAGGGAACATATGAACAGGAGGGAACAGGTAGAGGAACATATAAACAGGAGGGAACGGGTAGAGGAACATATGAACAGGAGGGAACAGGTAGAGGAACATATGAACAGGAGGGAACAGGTAGAGGAACATATAAACAGGAGGGAACTGGTAGAGGAACATATGAACAGGAGGGAACAGGTAGAGGAACATATGAACAGGAGGGAACAGGTAGAGGAACATATAAACAGGAGGGAACTGGTAGAGGAACATATGAACAGGAGGGAACAGGTAGAGGAACATATGAACAGGAGGGAACAGGTAGAGGAACATATAAACAGGAGGGAACTGGTAGAGGAACATATGAACAGGAGGGAACGGGTAGAGGAACATATGAACAGGAGGGAACGGGTAGAGGAACATATGAACAGGAGGGAACAGGTAGAGGAACATATAAACAGGAGGGAACAGGTAGAGGAACATATAAACAGGAGGGAACAGGTAGAGGAACATATGAACAGGAGGGAACAGGTAGAGGAACATATAAACAGGAGGGAACTGGTAGAGGAACATATAAACAGGAGGGAACAGGTAGAGGAACATATGAACAGGAGGGAATGGGTAGAAGAACATATGAACAGGAGGGAACAGGTAGAAGAACATATGAACAGGAGGGAACAGGTAGAGGAACATATGAACAGGAGGGAACAGGTAGAGGAACATATAAACAGGAGGGAACAGGTAGAGGAACATATAAACAGGAGGGAACAGGTAGAGGAACATATGAACAGGAGGGAACAGGTAGAGGAACATATAAACAGGAGGGAACTGGTAGAGGAACATATAAACAGGAGGGAACGGGTAGAGGAACATATGAACAGGAGGGAACTGGTAGAGGAACATATGAACAGGAGGGAACAGGTAGAGGAACATATAAACAGGAGGGAACTGGTAGAGGAACATATGAACAGGAGGGAACAGGTAGAGGAACATATAAACAGGAGGGAACTGGTAGAGGAACATATGAACAGGAGGGAACAGGTAGAGGAACATATAAACAGGAGGGAACTGGTAGAGGAACATATGAACAGGAGGGAACGGGTAGAGGAACATATAAACAGGAGGGAACTGGTAGAGGAACATATGAACAGGAGGGAACGGGTAGAGGAACATATGAACAGGAGGGAATGGGTAGAGGAACATATAAACAGGAGGGAACTGGTAGAGGAACATATGAACAGGAGGGAACAGGTAGAGGAACATATAAACAGGAGGGAACTGGTAGAGGAACATATGAACAGGAGGGAACAGGTAGAGGAACATATGAACAGGAGGGAACGGGTAGAGGAACATATGAACAGGAGGGAATGGGTAGAGGAACATATAAACAGGAGGGAACTGGTAGAGGAACATATGAACAGGAGGGAACAGGTAGAGGAACATATAAACAGGAGGGAACTGGTAGAGGAACATATGAACAGGAGGGAACAGGTAGAGGAACATATAAACAGGAGGGAACTGGTAGAGGAACATATGAACAGGAGGGAACGGGTAGAGGAACAGGAACTGTTTGTGTGTGTGTCTGTGTGTCTGTGTGTCTGTGTGTCTGTGTGTGTGTGTGTGTGTGTGTGTGTGTGTGTGTGTGTGTGTGTGTGTGTGTGTGTGTGTGTGTGTGTGTGTGTGTGTGTGTGTGTGTGTGTAACTGTTACATCTTTTATTTCTTCTATCGTTGTATTATTTGTCATTAGTGGACAACACAGGAAATCCATGGGGCTTCTATCCAATTTGCTTTGATCCTCTGTGATCTAAAGGACCATGTCTTCACCCAGGGTGCACACACACACACACACACACACACACACACACACACACACACACACACACACACACACACACACACACACACACACACACACACACACACACACACACACACACACACACACACACACACACACACACACACACACACACACACACACACACACACACACACACACACACACAGCACTTAGGGCTCTGTTAGATGTAAGGATCTGGTCTGTCTGGCCACTGGTAGGCTGTTTATTCTAAAGCCACACAAATACTGTTATGGGGGAAATTTCACTCCGGCACTAGGAGCCTTTGTGTGGCTATGGAAGGAAAAGGTGGATTGCAGGGAGCTACAGTGTTCTGGCCAAGGAGATAAACTCACTGTTAATCAATCACTCTCCAGCCTCTCCTTTCCTCCTTGTACAAGAATGGCACAGAAAAAAACACTATTAAGGTGTGGTTGGAGTGCTGCAAGGTCATTGTTCTTTGAACTCACACGCCCACACACACGGACACACACATGCACACACACAACCCCACACAGTCGTCTATACCCCTGGTAGCGCCCCAAAATGTCTGATTGTGGGCCAGACCATTGTGTAGTGAGTGATTCAGCTTCAATAGTATTATCCTCCAGTACAGAGGCCTTATAATGGTCCTGAAACACACTAGACTGTAGGAGCGCAGTGTGTGTGTGTGTGTGTGTGTGTGTGTGTGTGTGTGTGTGTGTGTGTGTGTGTGTGTGTGTGTGTGTGTGTGTGTGTGTGTGTGTGTGTGTGTGTGTGTGTGTGTGTGTGTGTGTGTGTGTGTGTGTGTGTGTATACAAAACAGCAGTTGACAGAGGAAGGGGCTGGGAAGCAATTTAATCCTATTGTAGTCATGCATAGCAAACTGTGCCCCACATATCTCTCTCCCTCTCACATCCTGGCTCTGGGGTCTACGTGCATGACCACGGGACACGTGTTATCTGCTGAACTTTGGTCCTGTGCCTTTTGATCCAGATCTGTATTTGCCTCCATGAAACACACGAGGGGAAGAATACAATGCCTGAAATGTAGGAAAATGTTTGACAATGAAAATGGCAACAAACACATTGCACTTGACAAACATCCCTATTGCTCACTGGGACACCTCTGAGGATGTGACATTACATGTAGCCAGTACTTTCCCTACACCATAAGATGCTGTCTACAAGCTTAATTCTGCCCCTTTCCTCTTAGCACACACACACACACACACACAACACACACACACACAACCACCACACACACACACACGCACACACACACCCCACACACACACACACACACACACACACACACACACACACACACACACACACACACACACACACACACACACACACACACACACACACACAACACCACCAACCCACACACACACACACCACCCCCACCACACACCCACACACCCCCACCACACACACCACCTCCACCACACACATACACTCCGCCACACACACACACACACACCCCACACAAACACACACAGACACACAACACACACACACATATACACACACACACACACACAACCCCCACCACACACACACCACCCCCACCACACACACACACACACACACCACCCCCATCACACACACACACAAATACACACACACACATCCCACACTACCTCCCTCACCCCCTCCCACACTTCACTCCCCTCTGAAGGTCATGTGTCAGCTATTCATCATGTTGACTGTGGGTGTGACATATTGAACCTAAACTTTACGTTGATATATTAGACATAAACTCAGGGTGTAATTATAAAGCTGAAGGTACAATTTACCAGGCCATGCTAACATCATTGTTAACCCATTAGACAGCTCACACTTCAACATGTATATGATGCTCTTAGAAAATACAAACACTGTTTTATAGTAGATTATTCTTCACTGACAAGGATGAGGGGAAAAAGCTAAGGAAATCTTAAGTGGGAGAATGTTCTCTTTCAGTATCTACTGTAGACATGGGCTATGGTCAAACCTGATTAAACACACATGGTGAGAATAAATATTACGGAAATATACATTACATTCATGAAACATATTTTCAAATGAGTCATTTGGAATGTGCCCTTTCTTCACTGGCAGAGTTTAAATCATGTCCCAGCAGCTTCACCGGTAAGGTATCCCATAGGGGATTCATCCCACATAAAGACACAAATCATATTATTTCTGCCTCCTCCTGTCTCATTTTCATTGAATCCAGCAGAAACCCTGAGAGTTAAAGTGATAGAACAACCACAACAGTCAGCTTATCTGAATATTTACAGGTGGTTATAAGGCCACCTGATAGAAATCACCAGGCAAAGAGGGACAACTGCGTCAACCATTCCTAACACATCAACTTGCAGTAGTAGCAATATAATTAATTAGATAGATGCGTAGTGTTGTTTCACTGCAGCTATATCATTACACACCTATACCCCTATAGGCCCTGTTCAAAAGTAGTGCACTACATAGGGAATAAGGTGTAATTTGGGTCGCAGTTATCACACTATATAATGCTGTGGTAGGTATACAGCTCATGGGTTAATTTAGCAGTTGTATCCAGCCACTGTGACAGAGATTACCCCTGGTGACGTAGTCAATAGCTGTGACCTTTAGAAGGTTATCATCAGTCACTGCGGAACCAAGATTGATCGATGCTAGACTCTGTCACTTTAAATAGGACACCAGACAGGCCACTCCACAATAAAATAACATGAATGAAAATATAGACCTACATGGACATGCTTTCAAAATAACTTCATTCATTTACAATCGTATGGGAAATTAGTTTCATTTTCTAGATAACGCCATGAGATGGGAGTAAAATAGCTATTGAGGCCAGTGGAAGCTGCTGAGGGGAGGACGGCTCATTGTCAATGGCACGAATAGAGTCAACGGAATGCTATCTACCACATGGAAACCACGTGTTTGATGTGTTTGATACCATTCCATTGACTCCATTCCAGCCATTACTATAAGCCGTCCTCCCCTCAGCAGCCTCCACTGACTGAAGCGCATTCCCACTCCTAGATAAAATAACATGAATGGAAAATATAGGCTTATATGGATAAGCTTTTGCAAATAATGTAGTACGTCGAACATGTTACATCAAATAACATTGTAGGGATGTTAGTTCAGTCATCCTTTTCTTAGACGGACTATACTAAGATCATGAGACGGTAAAATAGCTATTGTAGCATCAATGCCAAGATAAGCTGACTGTGAGATGGGCAGGCATCAGTAAGCCTGTTATTTACTGTCACTGACTAAGATATGTCTTCGGTCTTATGAAGAGCCAGTGAACATTTTAGGACACCATGCTGTAATACAGAAAACACTACACACTCCGCCACTCCAAGATAAAAGAAAATTAATGGGAAGATATATGGATTCTTTTCACATAACCTAATGCACAGTCACAAGGATGTTGACTTATTTGTACTCCAGGAGATTGGGGGAAAATAGCTATTGGAGGGATCACAAACCACTCAATCGTAGAGAGTGTTTGTGTTTTCATCTTTATGCCAAGATAAGCTGACAGTGAGACAGGCAAACAGACAAGTAGACATCAGTAAGCCTGTTATTGTCTGTCTCTGGGTAATGAGGTAGCTAGGACACGCCTGCAATACAGAAACGCATAGCTATGAGATGTGTTAGGCCTTATGATGTACCTGTTATACAGACAGGCAGCTATCTGAGATATGTCGTAGGCCTAAATATGAGTCTGTAAATGCAATACAGAACAGTACATATGAGGTCTGTAAGTCGTTATAATGAACCTGTAATACAGAAAACTCTGGGTTTTATATTGGGCTAATGTAGGGCTTTCCCTTCCATATTTACTGCAGCAAATGGCACCCTATTCCCTTTATAGCGCACTACGTTTGACCAGAGCCCACAGGACTCTGTTCAGAGGTAGTGCCCTACATTAGGGAACAGGGCTAGAGTGGTCTTAGCCCCACATATGCAAAATAGAATATACATGTCGAGTAGCTAGGTTTTTTACTGTGTCCTTAATGGTACCCTATTTTATACAGAGTCCACTACTTCTGACCAGGGCCCATAGGGAATAGGGTGCCATATGGGGTTCAGACTTGATCTTTTACATTTACATACCCATCATCATCATATTCAGCTTGCCTCAGCTAGAAGAGCGAGAGTGGATTACAATGAAAGGTAGTTAAATTTCACTATTCTGTGTGTGTGCGCGTGTGTGTGCGTGTTCGTGTGTGTGTGTCAGAGTGCATTACAATGGAAGTGTCACGCCTTGGTCATTGTATTTTGTGTTTTCGTTATATATTTGGTCAGGCCAGGGTGTGGCATGGGTTTATGTTATTGTATTTTCGTATTGGGGTTTGTAGTATTTGGGATCGCGGCTGATTAGGGGTGTTGTATAGGCTTGGCTGCCTGAGGCGGTTCTCAATCAGAGTCAGGTGATTCTCGTTGTCTCTGATTGGGAACCGTATTTAGGTAGCCTGAGTTTCGCTTTGTATTTCGCTTTGTATTTCGTGGGTGATTGTTCCTGTCTCTGTGTAGTTTCACCAGATAGGCTGTAATTAGGTTTCACGTTCCGTTTGTTGTTTTGTATTTTGTATCGTTATTTCATGTGTCACTTTTTCTATTAAAGTCATGAGTAACCACCACGCTGCATTTCGGTCCGACTCTCTTTCTACAAACGAAGAACGACGTTACAGAATCACCCACCACACACGGACCGAGTGGCGTGGTTACAGGCAGCGACGGCAGGAGCAGAAAAAGGAGGACGTTATGGACAGCAATGGCATGGAGTATACGACGTGGGAAGTAATAGACAGGTGGGCGGCCGACCCAGAGAGAGTGCAGGAGCCCGCCTGGGATTCGCTGGAGCAAAGCGAAGAGGGCTATAGGCGAATGGAGTCGAAAAGAAAGACACGGCGGCGCAGAGCTAAAACCGAAAGTAACCCCCAAATATTTATTGGGGGAGGGCGCAGAGAGAGAGTGGCTGAGTCAGGAGTCAGACCTGAGCCTACTCTCCCTGTTAATTGTGAGGAGCAGCAAAAGGAGGATGAATTATTCGGAGAATGGACATGGGAAGACGTGTTGGATGGTAAAGGTTGTTACACTTGGGAGGAGATACTGGCCGGAAGAGATCGCCTCCCATGGGAACAGGTGGAGGCACTAAGGAGAGCAGAGGCAACTGGAGATAGGAGCCGACGATATGAGGGAACACGGTTGGCAAGGAAGCCCGAAAAGCAGCCCAAAAAACTTATTGGGGGGGGGGCTTAAAGAGAGGATGGCTATGCCAGGTAGGAGACCTGCGCAAACTCCCTGTGCTTACCGGGGGGCTAGAGAGACCGGGCAGACACCGTGTTATGCTATGGAGCGCACGGTGTTTCCAGTGCGGGTGCATAGCCCAGTGCAGCACATACCAGCCCTTCGTATTGGCCGGGCTAGAGTGGGCATCGAGCCAGGTAAGGTTGGGCAGGCTCGGTGCTCAAGAGCTCCAGTGCGCCTGCACGGTCCGGTCTATCCAGAGCCAACTCTCCTTGTTTATCGTGAGGAGCCAAGGAAGAGACCAGAACCAGAGCCGGTGTTAAAGGTGAGCGAAGCAGAGACTGTGAAGGAGTTAATGGGGAAAGTGGAGGAGAGAGTAATGAGGGAGTTGCTAGCATGGTGCTATAGGTACGATATTCGTCCGACGGAGCGTGTCGGGGATTTAATGGCACCTGGGTCAGCGCTCCATACTCGTCCTGAGGTGTGTGTTAGTCGGCTGGTGAAAAATGTGCCAGCCTCACGCACAAGGCCTCCTGTGTACCTACCTAGCCTTGCACGTCCTGTGCCAGTCCTGCTCTCAGGCTCTCCAGTACACCTTCACGGTCCAGTCCATCCTGTGCCACCTTCACACACCAGTCCTCCGGTAGCAGCTCCCCGCACCAGGCTTCCTGTGCGTGTCCTCAATCCTGTAGCACCAGTTCCAGCACCACGCACCAGGCCTTCTGTGCGCCTCGCCTGTTCAGCACAGCCAGAGCCTTCCTTCCCTCCTGCGCTGTCGGAGTCTCCCACCTGTTCAGCACAGCCAGAGCCTTCCTTCCCTCCTGCGCTGTCGGAGTCTCCCGCCTGTTCAGCGCTATCAGAGCCTTCCTCCTCTACAGCGCTGCCGGAGCCTCCTGCCTGTTCGGAGAAGCCTGAGCTGCCAGTCTGCAGGGAGCTGTCAGTCTGCAAGGAGCTGTCAGTCTGCAAGGACCTGTCAGTCTGCAAGGAGCTGTCAGTCTGCAAGGAGCTGTCAGTCTGCAGGGTGCTGTCAGCCTGCATGGAGCAGTCAGAGCTGTCAGTCTGCATGAAGCAGCCAGAGCTGTCAGTCTGCATAAAGCAGTCAGAGCTGTCAGTCTGCAAAGAGCTGTCAGTCTGCAAGGAGCTGTCAGCCTGCATAGAGCAGCTAGATCCGCCAGTCAGCCATGATCTTCTAGATCCCCCAGTCAGCCATGATCTTCTAGATCTGCCAGTCAACCAGATTCTTCCAGATCTGCCAGTCAACCAGTCTCTTCCAGATCTGCCAGTCTGCATAGAGCAGCTAGATCTGCCAGTCAGCCATGATCTTCTAGATCTGTCAGTCAACCAGATTCTACCAGATCTGCCAGTCAACCAGAATCTTCCAGATCTGCTAGTCAACCTGAATCTTCCAGATCCACCAGCCAGCCAGGATCTACCGGAGCCTACTACCTACCTGAGCTTCATCTCAGTACTGGGCTTCCTCTCAGTACTGGGCTTCCTCTCAGTACTGGGCTTTCTCTCAGTACTGGGCTTCCCCTCAGTTCCGGGCTGCCCCTCAGTTCCGGGCTGCCCCTCAGTTCCGGGCTGCCTCAGTCCCGAGCTGCCCCTCAGTCCCGAGCTGCCCCTCAGTCCCGTGCTGCCCCTCAGTCCCGAGCTGCCCCTCAGTCCCGAGCTGCCCCTCAGTCCCGAGCTGTCCCTCAGTCCCGAGATGCCCCTCAGTCACGAGCTGCTACTCAGTTCTGTGGGGTTCTGGGTGAGGACTATTAGGCCATGGTCAGCGGCGAGAGTGGATTATCCCAGGACCCGAAGGGGAGGAACTAGGACATTAATGGAGTGGGGTCCACGTCCCGAGCCGGAACCGCCACCATGGACAGATGCCCACCCGGACCCTCCCTATGGTTTTGAGGTGCGTCCGGGAGTCCGCACCTTAGGGGGGGTTCTGTCACGCCTTGGTCATTGTATTTTGTGTTTTTGTTATATTATTTGGTCAGGCCAGGGTGTGACATGGGTTTATGTTATTGTATTTTCGTATTGGGGTTTGTAGTATTTGGGATCGCGGCTGATTAGGGGTGTTGTATAGGCTTGGCTGCCTGAGGCGGTTCTCAATCAGAGTCAGGTGATTCTCGTTGTCTCTGATTGGGAACCGTATTTAGGTAGCCCGAGTTTCGCTTTGTATTTCGTGGGTGATTGTTCCTGTCTCTGTGTAGTTTCACCAGATAGGCTGTAATTAGGTTTCACGTTCCGTTTGTTGTTTTGTATTTTGTATCGTTATTTCATGTGTCACTTTTTCTATTAAAGTCATGAGTAACCACCACGCTGCATTTCGGTCCGACTCTCTTTCTACAAACATTACAATGGAAGATAGTCAGAATTCACTATTCTGTGTGTGTGTGCGTGTGTGTTCGTGCGTGTGTGTCAGAGTGCATTACAATGAGAGGTAGTTAAATTTCACTATTCTGTGTGTGTGCGCGTGTGTGTGCGTGTTCGTGCATGTGTGTCAGAGTGTATTGCAATGAGAGGTAGTTAAATTTCACTATTCTGTGTGTGTGTGCGTGTGTGTGCGTGTTCGTGCGTGTGTGTCAGAGTGCATTACAATGGAAGATAGTCAGAATTCACTATTCTGTGTGTGTGTGCGTGTGTGTGCGTGTTCGTGCGTGTGTGTCAGAGTGCATTACAATGGAAGATAGTCAGAATTCACTATTCTGTGTGTGTGTGTGTATGTGTGTGTGTGCGTGTGTGTGCGTGTTCGTGCGTGTGTGTCAGAGTGCATTACAATGGAAGATAGTCAGAATTCACTATTCTGTGTGTGTGTGCGTGTGTGTGCGTGTTCGTGCGTGTGTGTCAGAGTGCATTACAATGAGAGGTAGTTAAATGTCACTATTCTGTGTGTGTGCGCGTGTGTGTGCGTGTTCGTGCGTGTGTGTCAGAGTGCATTGCAATAAGAGGTAGTTAAATGTCACTATTCTGTGTGTGTGCGCGTGTGTGTGCGTGTTCGTGCATGTGTGTCAGAGTGTATTGCAATGAGAGGTAGTTAAATTTCACTATTCTGTGTGTGTGTGCGTGTGTGTGCGTGTTCGTGCGTGTGTGTCAGAGTGCATTACAATGGAAGATAGTCAGAATTCACTATTCTGTGTGTGTGTGCGTGTGTGTGCGTGTTCGTGCGTGTGTGTCAGAGTGCATTACAATGGAAGATAGTCAGAATTCACTATTCTGTGTGTGTGTGTGTGTATGTGTGTGTGTGCGTGTGTGTGCGTGTTCGTGCGTGTGTGTCAGAGTGCATTACAATGGAAGATAGTCAGAATTCACTATTCTGTGTGTGTGTGTGCGTGTATGTGCGTGTGTGTGCGTGTTCGTGCGTGTGTGTCAGAGTGCATTACAATGAAAGATAATCAGAATTCACTATTCTGTGTGTGTGTGCGTGTTCGTGCGTGTGTGTCAGAGTGCATTACAATGGAAGATAATCAGAATTCACTATTCTGTGCGTGTGTGCGTGTTCGTGCGTGTGTGTCAGAGTGCATTACAATGGAAGATAGTCAGAATTCACTATTCTGTGCGTGTGTGCGTGTTCGTGCGTGTGTGTCAGAGTGCATTACAATGAAAGATAATCAGAATTCACTATTCTGTGTGTGTGTGCGTGTTCGTGCGTGTGTGTCAGAGTGCATTACAATGGAAGATAATCAGAATTCACTATTCTGTGCGTGTGTGCGTGTTCGTGCGTGTGTGTCAGAGTGCATTACAATGGAAGATAGTCAGAATTCACTATTCTGTGTATGTGTGCGTGTTCGTGCGTGTGTGTCAGAGTGCATTACAATGGAAGATAGTCAGAATTCACTATTCCCAGTCATGTATTATACCTTTCAACCTGAGAGTCATGTTCAATGATGACTCAGCTTGTTTGCTGCCAAGAGACTATTATCTGCCAATCCATTCGAATATCATTAGCATTCAAATACAGTAGAACTTAGTCTGTGTCCCAAATGGCGCCCTACTCCCTTTATATAGCATTACCTTTGACCAGGGCCCATAGGGCTGATCAAAAGTAGTACATTATATAGGGGATATGGTGCCATTTGGGATGCATCCTCAGTCAAATACCCTACAGATCATATCAATTTAAATACAGTAGAACTTACACTTTGAAGTTTAGCCAGCCAAAGGCCTTTTACTTCCTCAGCAGCATATGTACAGCACCTTCCACCTGAGAAACATTGACTCATGTCCATTCAAATATCATTACCATACAGATAGAGCTTAACATTCAGTCAAAAACCTACACCAGTGGTTCCCAAACTTGTTATAGTCCCGTTGCCCTTCAAACATTCAACCTCCAGCTGCGTACCCCCTCTACCAGGGTCAGCAAACTCTCAAATGTTGTTTTTTTGCCATCATTGTAAGCCTGCCACACACACACACTATCCGATACATTTATTAAACATAAGAATGAGTTTCTGTCACAACCCGGCTCGTGAGAAGTGACAAAGAACTCTTATAGGACCAGGGCACAAATAATAATAAGATTTATTTTACTAGGCAAGTCAGTTAAGAACAAATTCTTATTTTCAATGACGGCCTAGGAACAGTGCGTTAACTGCCTGTTCAGTGGCAGAACGACAGATTTGTACCGTGTCAGCTCGGGGATTCTAACTTGCAACCTTTCGGTTACTAGTCCAACGCTCTAACCACTAGGCTACCTGCTGGTTACTAGTCCAACGCTCTAACCACTAGGCTACCTGCTGGTTACTAGTCCAACGCTCTAACCACTAGGCTACCTGCTGGTTACTAGTCCAACGCTCTAACCACTAGGCTACCTGCTGGTTACTAGTCCAACACTCTAACCACTAGGCTACCTGCTGGTTACTAGTCCAACGCTCTAACCACTAGGCTACCTGCTGGTTACTAGTCCAACGCTCTAACCACTAGGCTACCTGCTGGTTACTAGTCCAACGCTCTAACCACTAGGCTACCTGCTGGTTACTAGTCCAACGCTCTAACCACTAGGCTACCTGCTGGTTACTAGTCCAACGCTCTAACCACTAGGCTACCTGCTGGTTACTAGTCCAACGCTCTAACCACTAGGCTACCTGCTGGTTACTAGTCCAATGCTCTAACCACTAGGCTACCCTGCTGGTTACTAGTCCAACGCTCTAACCACTAGGCTACCTGCTGGTTACTAGTCCAACGCTCTAACCACTAGGCTACCTGCTGGTTACTAGTCCAACGCTCTAACCACTAGGCTACCTGCTGGTTACTAGTCCAACGCTCTAACCACTAGGCTACCTGCTGGTTACTAGTCCAACGCTCTAACCACTAGGCTACCCTGCCGCCCCTAGTTTTGCTCTTTATTTAGCCATCTTACAGAAAAAATGTTATTTGTTCATCAAAAATTGTGAATAACTCACCACAGGTTAATGAGAAGGTTTTGCTTGAAAGGATGCACAGAACTCTGCAATGTTGGGTTGTATTGGAGAGAGTCTCAGTCTTACATCATTTTCCACAGTCTGTGCCTGTATTTAGTTTTCATGCTAGTTTTCATGCTTGTTTTCATGGTAGTGAGGGCCAAAAATCCACTCTCACATAGGTACGCGGTTGCAAAGGGCATCAGTGTTTTAACTGCGTGATTTGCCAAGGCAGGCTGCCTCTGAGCACAGCCCAATCCAAAAATCTGGCAGTGGCTTCTTACTATATTCAATTTTTACTAAACTGCTTGTTGCAATTTCGATGAGGCTCTCTGGTTCAAATATCGGTAAGTGGACTGGAGGCAGGGCGTGAAAGGGAGAATGAATCCAATTGTTTGTGTCATCCATTTCTGGAAAGTACCTGCGTAATTGCCCACCCAACTCATTCAGGAGCTTCACTATATCACATTGACATTGTCCGTAAGCTTGATTTCATTGCACACAAAAAATCACACAATGATGGAAAGACCTGTGTGTTGTCTTTGTTAATGCAGACAGAAAAGAGCTCCAACTTCTTAATCATAGCCTCAATTTTGTCCCGCACGTTGAATATAGTTGCGTAGAGTCGCAGTAATCCTAGATTCAGATCATTCAGGCTAGAAAAAACCTCACCCAGATAGGCCAGTCGTATGAGAAACTCATCATTATGCAAGCGGTCAGACAAGTAAAAATGCTCAGTGAAGAAAACTTTAAGCTCTTCTCTCAATAAGAAAAAAATGTGTCAATACTTTGCCCCTTGATAACCTTTAATACATCTGTATGTTGTAAAACCGTTACATAGTCGCTGCCCATATCATTGCATAATGCATAAAATGCTTTAACAAAGTTAACCATTTTCACTGTAGTGTCAAAAACATATTTTAAGGTGTCGGACATTCCCTCGGCAGCAAGAGCCTCTCAGTGGATGCTGCAGTGTACCCAAATGGTGTCGGGAGCAATTGCTTGCACGCGTGTTACCACTCCACTCTGTCTCCCTGTTTGCACCATCAGTACAGATACCAACACATCTTGACCACCAAAGTCTATTTGATGTCACAAAGCTTTCCAGTACTTAAAAAATATCCTCCTCTTGTTGTCCTGGTTTCCAGTGGATTGCAGAAGAGGATGCCTTCCTTAATTGACCCCCCATAAACGTAATGGACATATACCAGGAGCTGTGCCAGGCCCGCCACGTCTGTTGACTCATCCAGCTGTAACGTATATAATTCACTGGCTTGTATGATGCCAAGCAGTAATTGTTTCAAAACATCTCCTGCCATGTCACTGATGCGTCGTGAAACAGTGTTGTTTGATGAAGACATTGTCTGTACAGTTTTTTGGGCCTTTTCCCCCACCATTGTCCCAGTCATATCCACGGCAGCAGGAAGAATGAAGACTTCCACAATAGTATGGGACTTGTCTGTCCTAGCCACTCGGTAGCTCACCATATAAGACGCTTCTAGACCCTTCTCATTCATGGTATCTGTTGGTTTTATACATGTCTTACTACTCAAAAGTCATCTTAATTCTTGCTCAAAAAACTCCCGTGGCTTATTTTTCAAATGAGCATTGTTCTGTTTCTGAATGTCTGCGCAAGAGTGAATGTTTCATGGAGTTGTGAGATAGTACTTTTGCACATATAACAGACTGTGGCTGAGGAAAGGCACTACTTCTAATATAAGTGAACCCCAAATCAATGTAGTTCATCATATTAGCGCCTCTTCGATGGTCCAACGTCCCTGTCTGTTGTTCGGTGCTTTCCCGGGTAAGGGGCCAGTAGCTCTTTGGCTGCATCAGATTCACAACTGTCAGTGTCCATACTAGCTGGGCTAACAACAAATGTAGAATTACTGATGCTAGCATTGGATGTGTGGGAGCAGAACAACTTGTGTCATCGGCAGGTGCAGGTGTCGTACTGCTGGTAGAAGCAGTACAACCAGTAGAGCTGGTATGTGTCTCTTACTTTTTTTTACCATTTATCAATTTTCGAGCAAACGGAATGAGCAGCAGCTACGTTTGGCTACATACGGACCGTTAGTGGAATTCCCGCGAGAGAGTAACGGTTCATGTGATCGGATGTTCATTATTTGACTAGGCTACATGTATTTGACATTGTTGTTATTTCACTGAAAACTAGATGGTTTCATTTTAATTTTGGCAGTGAAACGAGGCGACTCAGGCGAGAGAAAAAACTCACCAAAATGGATAGCCTTGTTGGAAAAATGAAATGGATTGTTTGAAAATGTGTGAATGTGAATCACATTTTTATTTGGCATTCCCCCGACGCCATTGCGTGTACCCCCAGTTTGGGAATACCTGCCCTACACTATGCAGGACCGTGTATGAGAAACCCTGCTCTACATTGTGAAGTTCAGCCAGCCCAAGTCCTTTTAATTCCTGTACCTTCAACCTGTGAAACAATGACTCATCTGATGTTCATGAAGCAGTCAAAAGACCATGATCTCTAACTGACCATTATCTGCCAGTCCATTCAGTCCAGTACAATACCTACTGGTTCAAATCATTACCACACAAATACAGTGTGAATACTGGTACATAATCATTCCCATACAAATACACTGTCTAACTAACACTATGAAGTTCAGCTAACCAAGGCTCGTTCCTTCTACTTCTCCATGATTAGTGAAGACAAAACCAGTCAGTCTAGGAGCATTCATTAATTAATGTTACTATACAAATACAGCAGACATTGCTCTATCAAGTGCAGTCAACCAAAATCAGCCTTCTGCTTCCACTTGTGAGGACAGAATTGTAAAGACAAAACGAGTCTATAATCATGAATGAATGAACGAACGGACCATTCCATTCCACACTGTCTGAGCCCGTACTACTTGAACTTGCATCATCATTATCATTTGTTTCATTTAACCATATTAGTTTCAGTTTATGTCATCTTACGTGTTTATTTTCCTCTTGGCTTGCTGCATGACTTCAAGTGCCTTCCTAACTCAGAACCGTTTAAAAGTCAACAGAGCATTTAAGGACTGATTAGAGTACAGATTGAGATGTAATTTGATACGCATACTGAACGCAGGACGCACACTAAACTAACGGGCGACCAAGTGAGGCGGTTACTAATGATTGCTTTTAGATATTTACGGGAGATGTGTACAGTAGTTAGAGTAGAACTAATGGATACCAGTACAATACTAGTAGACACCAGGAGACACCAGGAGAAGCAAAATATATCATCAGGATAACAGGAGATACCAGGAGACACCAGGAGATACCAGGAGACACCAGGAGATACAAGGAGACACCAGGAGATACCAGGGGACACCAGGAGATACCAGGAGACACCAGGAGATACCAGGAGACACCAGGAGATACCAGGGGACACCAGGAGATACCAGGAGACACCAGGAGATACCAGGGGACACCAGGAGATACCAGGAGACACCAGGAGATACCAGGAGACACCAGGAGATACCAGGGGACACCAGCAGACACCAAGAGATACCAGGAGACACAAGGAGACACCAGGAGATACCAGGACACACCAGGAGATACCAGAATCCGTAGTCAACAAGCTCTCATAGTCTCACATTAAAATTAGACGTTCATCATGTTTCTCAAATGTCAAATTTTGAAGTTGTTCCAAACGTCAAATTTCATATTATTTAAGGTTAAGTTTAGGCATTACCTACAAATTCTTAAGGTTAGGGTTAAGTTCAGGCATAAGTCAGAATGGTTAAGGGAAGGGTTAAGGTTTGGGATAGGCTTGAATCAAAAATAACTTTATTTTGCTGGATTCATACATGCAACCTTTCGAATCAGAGGCAGATGCTTAAGCCATTCCCGTCTACAAAGCCCTAGCAAAACCGAAACCTACTTGAAGGTAACAGCACTCACTGTTGCCCCTAGTGGCCGACTTCCACGTCATCTCCCAACGTCCTCAGACATGGATGAACGTCGATTGCTGACTTGTATCACAAATGACCTGCCTGCAGTAGTACCAGTTCTCTCTCCTGCTGGCCAGTCTCTACAGGGTCAGTTTACCTTCACTGTGAATCCATCTCAACCCTAAAGCTGGGTTCCAATGTCCATACTAGCATATATCCATACTGGAATACCACTTAGTAATGTATTGGTCATGTATTCTAAGTAGTAGTGAGCTAGTGTGGATATTGGAACACGGGCCAAAAGACTAGGCCAACACATGAGAAAATAAGAGACACATGATCGCACAACTGAGTGGATTTCAGTCCAGCAGTAGAACTTCACCCAGGCTTAGAGACGGCACTCTAATGCCAGTTAGGCTCAGCTCAGAGCCTATCCAGAGAGTAGGAGAAGACAGAGTGTGTGTAGGAGAGACAGTAAGTCTGAGACAGTAATCCAGCTAGGTCCTACCTTGTCATGGTTCTCCTTGACCCAGCTCTTTACTGTCTCCAAGGCAATATTTGCCGCGGGTTCGTTGGGGAAACCTGGAGAGACAGAGAGAGAGCGAGAGAGAGCCCAAGAGACAGAGAGACAGAAAGACAGAGTTAACTAAGTTACTATTAACAGACAGACAGACAGCCAGCCATTTGGTATGCACACATGATCACGTATTAATGCACACATGAGCACAACTGAGCTCAAGCTTATGCTCACGCATGCACACACAAGTATAAAAAACTAAACACTGCTGTGTGTGAGAAATACAGTGGTCGAGGGAATAGAGGACAGTGTGAAGGATCACACACAGCGACGTGATAATGGATCTGTAAATCTCACAACAATGGAGAATAAAGCCCTAACAATTTACACTGAGGTGATAATGATAGTGGAGGCAGACAAGGCAGACACTCTCTCTGCCAGCACTAATGACGTATTGATCAACGTGGTAGTGGGTGTGTGTTGTGAGCGTGCATTTGTGTGATTGTGTGCGTTATTGTAAGCATGTGTGTGTGTACGTGTAGAACCTCGGTTCTAATGCAGGCACGTCATCTTCTGTCTGGACTATTGCAACTCTCTGTTGGCAGGGCTCCCTGCTTGTGCCATCAAACCCCTGCAACTTATCCAGAATGCTACAGCTCGCCTGGTGTTCAACCTTCCCAAGTTCTCCCATGTCATCCCACTCCTCCGCAGACTCCACTGGCTTCCAGTCGAAGCTCACGTCCACTACAAGACCATGGTGCTTACCTACGGAGCAGCAAGAGGAACTGCCCCTCCCTAACTTCAAAGCTCAAACCCTACACCCCAATCCGAGCGCTCCGTTCTGCCACCTCTGGTCTCTTGGACCTCCCACCCCTGTGGGTGGTCTGCTCCCGCTCAGCTCAGTCAAAGCTCTTCTCTTTCCTGGCAACCCCCAATGGTGGAACAAGGTTCCCCCTGACGCTAGGACACCCTACCTCTTTAAAGAGTATCTTCAATAACTCCACAACTAACACTCAGCCTTGACTTTTTCCTTCCAGCACTGACTTTGCTGACAGCTACTTTAGAGGGAAATTGTACTTACATGACTGAGATATATGGTTGTCTCCCCTATCTTAAGATGACCTGTATGTCACACTGGATAAGAGTGGCTCTGACTAACACAAATGTACAATGTAAATATATGTGCATTTTCATTAGCGTGTGCGGGATCGTGACGGTGTGCGCGTGTGTGTGGGTTTTCATTAGCGTGTTCGTGATCGTGACTGTGTGTGTGGAGGGGGGAGTACAGGTCACTGAATCTACAGCAGCTAACGTCCTTATTAATCACCCCTGCTATGCCAGAACATGAACAGCAACCTCTGTGTTAACACAATGTATCGATCCGGGCCCAAATAGATGGACTGGATACATTTTTAACAAGGCAAAAGAAAGGTTGGAGGAAGGGCTGACTCTCTACTGGATTGGAGCTGATTCTAACATTGTCTGACGGCATATGAAGTGCCGGTTGCTCTCAGTCAGCTGTTGGTTACACAAACTGTCTGATCCATACTGCAAATCAACTATTTTCTGTGACAAAAGTTCTTCAATGCGGTAAATGCACCACCGAAAGCTACATTTTGTTCGTTTGGGGGCCCTAGGATTTGTTTTTTGCAATTGTATGTAGTTTAACATGACAACATATTTTGGATGGTAGACTATTTCATGATAATAACTATAGAAAAAAGGCTAGCCTCGATTTAACATCATTTCCCTAACAAATATGTAATATGTATTTTTTTATTTGCTAAGGAATTTAGTGATGTCGCACAAAAACACATGATATTAACGGGTGTTCATCCTCGCTCATTCAATTTATGTTCATACTTGAGAGTTCCAATTGTTGGTGACAGAGGAAAGTTTTGTTGCACACACATGAAAGTTCCTCAAGGCACAGCATTGTGCCACTGCACACCGGTTGAAAACCACTGGCCTAGCAATACCGGAACGCACAATAACATAACCGACCTCTATCAAATCGTTTCAGCCTCTGACCACGACCCTGAGTCATGACACTGTAACATCCTCTAATAAATACAGGAAGTAACAACCTTTCACTCTTGACCTTTGACCCAGATGAAAGTAAAAGAGTGGGTGTGCAGACCGAGGCCTCAAAGTTTTTCTTTCTTTTTTTCTTTCTTCCTTACTCTGAAACTACCTGCTGTCACAATCTTTCAGAACAATTTGTGAATCACAAGTAAGGAAGTAACAACCTCTGACTCTTGACCTTCGACCCAGATGTAAGTAAGAGAGTGGGTGGGTAGAGCAGTCTATTTACCTGTCTCTATACCTGCTGTCATGATCTTTCAGAACAGAGCAATTTGTGACTCACGGGTAAGTGGACTAGACAGGTTGGATAGAGGCATTTTCAACCACATACTGTATATTTTTCCCTCTTCTCTCTTTATATTTACACTATATATACAAAAGTATGTGGACACCCATTCAAATTAGTGGAGTCGGCTATTTCAGCCAAACAAATTTCTAACAGGTGTATTGTTAGAGCACACAGCCATGCAATCTCCATAGACAAACACTGGTAGTAGAATGGCCTTACTGAAGAGGTCATTGACTTTCAACGTGGCACCGTCATAGGATGCCACCTTTCCAACAAATCAGTTTCAAATTTCTGCCCTGTAGGGCTTTCCCGGTCAACTGTAAGTGCTGTTATTGTGAAGTGGTAATGTCTAGTAGCAACAACGGCTCAGCCGCAAAGTGGTAGGTCACACAAGCTCACAGAATTTGACGGCTTAGTGCTGAAGCGTGCAGTGCGTAAAAAATGTCTGTCCTCGGTTGCAACACTCACTACCGCTTTCCAAACTGCCTCATCTAGCAACGTCAGCACAAGAACTGTCTAACAGACTCCTCTGGGTTTGGCAGATGCCAGGAGTACACTACCTGCCCAATGCATAGTGCCAACTCGGGACAGACTCGGGAGAGGCGATGGTCGAGAGCCATGTGTCCTCCAAAACACGACCCTGCCAAGCCGCACTGGTTCTTGACACACTGCTCGCTTAACCCGGAAGCCAGCTACACCAATGTGTTGGAGAAAACACTGTACAACTAGCGACAGGGTCTGCATGCATGTGCCCGGCCCGCCACAGGAGTCGCTAGAGCGCATTGGGACAAGGACATCCCGGCCAGCCAAACCCTCCCCTAACCCAGATGACGCTGGGCCAATTGTGCGCTGCCTCATGGGTCTCCCAGTCGCAGCCGGCTGCGACACAGCCCTGGATCGAACCCGAATCTGTAGTGACGCCTCTAGCACTGCGATGCATTGCCTTAGACCGCTGCACCACTCGGGAGGCCCGCTTCCTCCCTTCTATCTCTCTTCTTCCCGTCCTATCCTCTCTGTCTCTCCATCTTTGACAGTACTGGCTTAGTTCTGCTGAGAAGCTGGGAATAGCAGGGTATATATAGCAAGGGACAGCTGAGCTCTGCACTATAAACTCTAGGTCCTGCAAAAGGGGGATGAGGAGGAGGGAGAGGGAGGAGGTGACGGAGGGAGGGAGAGGGTAGGATGGGAATGTGAGCCGAATACTAGCAGGCCTGAGAGGTTCCAGTTTTTCTGTCTGTAGTTCAGTCTGTAGTGAACTGCTACTAAACCGCTTGCTTACAATCACTACCCTTTGTCTAACAACCGTATTCTGAAGGCTTCCCATGCCTTTCACAGATCGCCTAATTCTATCTGTACGGTAAACACTGAAACTGTTGTTAACCCCTCCCTTCTCATTCTGTGAAGTTTACATCAGCTGATTTCCCCAAATGAACAGTCACACATATCACAGATTCACACTCAGAAGCACACTCACACCCACACAGATGCGTAAATAGATGAGAAAGATGACAACTATCGTGGGATATAAACAGCAGCTTGTGAAAAGCACACAACAGGACTAAGCAAATAAACACATAAATAAATATTGATGTTAGGTGGCAGGAAGCCCGTCTGTCTGTGAGTCTCCTCTCTTCTCTCCTTCCTCTTTTCTCATATCCTCTCTGTTTCTCTCTCTCTTTTTCCATTCTCTCTTTCTCTCACTCTTTCTCTCTCTTCTCTCGACCAACACTCTACCTTTTGAGCAACACAGAGCTATGGTAGTTGGTGGTGTTGAGAATAACTATTATGTCTTAATCATAAATATTGTGCTGCATTGGCCAAAAGTAGCGAGTGGATGGCTGCCAGTACATTTAATCTATTTAGCGCAGTTTCTACAAATCCACTATCGATTTGAACGTCATTGCTATTAATCATATAGCAGGGTCTGGAGAGAATGATGGAGGGAGAGAGAGAATGATGGAGGGAGAGAGAGATAGAGGGTCTGGAGAGAGTGATGGAGGGAGAGGGAGAGATAGAGGGTCTGGAGAGAGTGATGGAGAGATAGAGAGGGAGAGAGAGGGTCTGGAGAGAGTGATGGAGGTAGAGGGAGATAGAGAGGGTCTGGAGAGAGTGATGGAGGTAGAGGGAGACATAGAGGGTCTGGAGAGAATGATGGAGAGAGAGAGGGTCTGGAGAGAGTGATGGAGAGAGAGATAGAGAGGGGAAGAGAGGGTCTGGAGAGAGTGATGGAGGGAGAGATATAGAGGGACTGGAGAGAGTGATAGAGGGAGAGATAGGGGGTCTGGAGAGAGTGATGGAGAGAGAGAGAGATAGAGAGGGGAAGAGAGGGTCTGGAGAAAGTGATGGAGAGAGAGATGGAGGGAGAGGGGGAGATAGAGGGTCTGGAGAGAGAGAGAGATAGAGGGTCTGGAGAGAGTGATGGAGGGAGAAAGAGAGATAGACGGTCTGGAGAGAGTGATGGAGGGAGAGGGAGAGATAGAGGGTCTGGAGAGAGTGATGGAGGGAGAAGGAGAGAGAGGGTCTGGAGAGAGTGATGAGAGAGAGAGAAATAGAGAGGGGGAGAGAGGGTCTGGAGAAAGTGATGGAGAGAGAGATGGAGGGAGAGGGGGAGATAGAGGGTCTGGAGAGAGAGAGAGATAGAGGGTCTGGAGAGAGTGATGGAGGGAGAGAGAGAGATAGAGATAGAGAGGGGAAAAGAAGGTCTGGAGAGAGTGATGGAGGGAGAGAAAAGAGGAAGAAGAGTGAGGTAGCGAGATATCAAGAAAGGCCGAAAGAGAGATAGAGTGAGAGAGGCATATAAAAGAGAGAAAGAGAGAAAAAGAGAGTGAGAGAAGAGCAATCGAGATCGAGCAAGAGAAGCTCGAATAGAGAGGGAGAGAGCACACACACACAGACTCCCAAGGTCAACATCAGCAGTCGCAGTGCTTTTAGAGCGCTCTATGATCATTCGTCTCCCTCACAACAACATCCCCCCTGCCTCCTCTCTTCTGCACAAAATGTCTTTCCTCACCCCGACTCACCTTGCCCCTGCTCTTCCTTCCCTCTCAACATTTTCCTGCTGTCCCCTCCCTCTCCCTCCTCACAACATCCCACCTCCTCCCCTGTCTCCCCTCCCTCTCCCTCCTCACAACATCCCACCTCCTCCCATGTCTCCCCTCCCTCTCCCTCCTCACAACATCCCACCTCCTCCCCTGTCTCCCCTCCTCTCCCCTCACAACATCACCCTGTCATCACCCTGCCACTCTCCTCACCCCTCACCAAGCCTGGACTGGCATGTCTATGTACTCCAGACAGACAAAAAAAATAAAATGTTTCCCTCCCTACCTCCCGATCTCTATTTCTCTCCACTGCCAGCAGAGCTCTCTATAGCTCCACAGCTCCACAATGGTGTGAGGCTACAGTCGTTTCATTTTACATAACAAGACCATTCAAATTGACTGCCTCCTACAAATCAACTAACAATGAATACAGTCGAAATACCAGGCTCTTCAAACCTTAGTACACAACTTGTAAATATAAAAAAAGTAAATAAACACTTTCTTTCTCACTTAGTCTCTCTCTCTCGCTTTTCCCCCTCTCTCTCACACAATCTTTCTCACAATCACTCTCTCTTTACCTCTCCCTACTCTCCATCCCGCTCTCTGGTGTATGCTGTGCCGTGGTGTGTTGGGTTGATAAAGTAGGCTGTGCCTTCAGCAGAAATAACACTGCACCACCTGAGTCCTCATCAGAGACCCAGCACTGGGCTGCCTGTTATACACAGATCCTATCAGCAGTGTCTCACTAAGACAAATCTCCCAGAGCCCACTGTATTCCCAGTGTTAAGACAGAGGAGGAGAGAGATGGGGGAGAGTGGGGGAAAGGAGAGCAGAAGACAGGTGAGGAGCAGGGAATCCTGGAGGGCCCAGTCATCACTCCACTTGACGCTTAGCCCCTATGCCAGCCCTCCCTCCCTCGCACCCTCCCTCCCTCTGACAGATTAGGTTTAGCTGAACCCTCCACACAGCAAATGGAGCAGGAAGAGAGGAAAACAGAGAGAGGGAGAAAGAGGGAGAGAGAGAGAGAGAGAGAGAGAGAGAGAGAGAGAGAGAGAGAGAGAGAGAGAGAGAGAGAGAGAGAGAGAGAGAGAGAGAGAGAGAGAGAGAGAGAGAGAGAGAGAGAGACAGGCTATGTGCTCACTGCCCACAAAATGAGTTGGAAACTGAGCTGCACTTCCTAACCTCCTGCCCAATGTATGACCATATTAGAGAGACATATTTCCCCCAGATCACACAGATCCACAAAGAATTCGAAAACATATCCAATTTTGAAAAACTCCCATATCTTTTGGGTGAAATTCCACAGTGTGCCATCACAGCAGCAAGATTTGTGACCTGTTGCCACGAGAAAAGGGCAACCAGTGAAGAACAAACACCATTGTAAATACAACCCATATTTATGCTTATTTATTTTATCTTGTGTCCTTTAATTATTTGTACATTGTGTATATATATATATATATATATATATATATATATATATGTATGTATATGTATATGTATATATATATATATATATATATATATATATATATATATATATATATATATATATATATATATATATATATATATAATATGACATTTGTAATGTCTTTACTGTTTTGAAACTGTTGTATGTGTAATGTTTACTGTTCATTTTTGTTGTTTTTCACTTTATATATTCACTTTGTATGTTGTCTACCTCACTTGCTTTGGCAATGTTAACACATGTTTCCCATGCCAATAAAGCCCTTGAATTGAATTGAATTGAATTGAGAGAGAGAGAGAGAGAGAGAGAGAGAGAGAGAGAGAGAGAGAGAGAGAGAGAGAGAGACAGAGACAGAGAGAGAGAGAGAGAGAGAGAGAGAGAGAGAGAGAGAGAGAGAGGGGAGAGAGAGCACAGCAGAGTCTGTGGCACGTGGACTAAAGGGTGTGATTGCATAATATTAACGTAGTACATACAATACCGTCCATTACATGACTGTTTCCATGTAGGCTCAGTGACCGAGGATGATAGGAAACGGTTAGATAATATTGCTCATTTAGTCTCAGAACCGCATAGGACTATCCCTATGGCCCTCTAACCCAAATAACCCTAACCCTGACAGTAAAGAAATCACGCTTGATCCACAATGTTTTTGTTGCTCCATCAATAAATAGGTCAGCTAAAATGGTTGCCTCAATCGATGGTGAATTTGATAAGCAACATTGTTCGACATGATTCAATTCTCTCATAAAATAAAGTGAAAACCTCAGAGGTGTGAAGTACAACGGTTTGTTTCTCTGTATTCTCGCTCTCATCTCGCTCCATCCCCCATGTATTCTGTAAACCAAATCAAATTGAGTCCTGTTTCACAGTATTCCATACAAGACTTTTGCTGTAGGCAACGTCCTATGTTGCAGTAATCGATAAGATAACTCTATATACCTTTTCTGGATAATTTAATTACTTTCCCCTTTCATTTACTCATCAATAACCATGCTGTTTGTATATTTTCATAAATTGGGTCAGAGAATTCCGTAGAACAAATTCAAAACCAATCTAGTATGACCATATTTGAGTTCCCTTATGGTCGAAATAATACCTATCAGAAATACACCATATAACCTGATATGAAATAAATACACTGTGTTCACTGTCATTCTAATACCCTGCAGTGTGTTTTCACTAGTTCTGGAAAATAGAATGGTGGAAATAAAGTCAGGATTACGACCGACACCGCAGAGAAAAACCTTCCCTCTAACATCGACATACTACTAGACCGACCCCACTAGAGGACAGAGCAGCAGCCCAGCCACCTAGGACAGGGACAAGACTCCAGACGCCACCAGGTGTCAAATGCCCCAGAGCTCCACTATTAAAGCAGGCAGCACAGCCAGGGACACAAGGACACACAGGGCAGGGCTGTGACCATGACCGACTTATCAGACCAGGGAAGGAGAGAAAATAGAGAGAGAAGAGAGATAGGGTAAGGTAGTGTTAAGAAAGAAAGAAAGAAAGAAAGTGAGAGGGCAGTAGGGTTGTGAGAGGGCAAAAAATAGAAAGATCGAAAGAGAGAGAGAGGGGGTAGAGGTGGTCGAGGCGAGAGAAAGAGAGAGAGAGGGGGTAGAGGTGGTCGAGGCAAGAGAAAGAGAGAGAGAGAGGGGGTAGAGGTGGTCGAGGTGAGAGAAAGAGAGAGAGAGGGGGTAGAGGTGGTCGAGGCGAGAGAAAGAGAGAGAGAGGGGGCAGAGGTGGTCGAGGCGAGAGAAAGAGAGAGAGAGGAGGCAAAGGTGGTCGAGGCGAGAGAAAGAGAGAGAGAGGGGGTAGAGGTGGTCGAGGCGAGAGAAAGAGAGAGAGAGGGGGTAGAGGTGGTCGAGGCGAGAGAAAGAGAGAGAGAGGGGGTAGAGGTGGTCGAGGTGAGAGAAAGAGAGAGAGAGGGGGTAGAGGTGGTCGAGGCGAGAGAAAGAGAGAGAGAGGGGGTAGAGGTGGTCGAGGCGAGAGAAAGAGAGAGAGGGGGGGTAGAGGTGGTCGAGGCGAGAGAAAGAGAGAGAGAGGGGGTAGAGGTGGTCGAGGCGAGAGAAAGAGCGAGCGAGAGAGAGGAAGATGAGGAGAAGAAAGGTGTGGAGAGAGAAACGAGAGAGAGCAGTCTCCTTAGATGACCTTGGAAACATTCCAAGAAGTTGATGACACACTCGTGTCCTAAATTATAAAATTAAACACGTGTGACATTTTATTTCTCTCCTATTCAAAACATCTGTGCTCGCTGCGACTGAGTGATACGCAACAAAGAAAAGTTTTACTTTTCAAAGTAGCTAAAGCTATTGTCCTCTGGGTGAGGAGTAAAGAGGGAGTGAGGTATTTTTACATTTGGTTTATCATCCGTAGCGTTGGAGTAGAATAAGGCTAGTGTAGAGTACAAAGCACACCGTGTAACTCTTGTCAAATGGGCTACAAGACTCACCCTGCTCCCTCTGAGTATAGGGCCTACATTCCAAATGGCACCCTATTCCGTATATAGTACACTACTTTTGACCAAGACCCATAGGGAATCCCATAGTGCTCTGGTCAAAAGTAGTGCACTACAGATGTGGGATCTTAATTGGATCACTTGTAGTTGAGGTTTAAAAAAGCTTCTGAAGTTTGTAATTTCCAATTTGAAATTTCAGACTTGAATTTCCCTTACGAAAACTGCATCAACCCCTACAAAAATATCCATTCATTGTAATCCACATTGTAGAAAACCCTCCCTCTTCAACCCTCCCTCTGGCCCTCGGGGGAGACACTCTGAAGCCTTTTCTGCTTATGTAGGCTACAATGCCCTGCCTCAGCCTGACTCCATTGTCCAGTGGTAGAGGCCACTTCACACCTCTGTGTTAGGTTCCAGGTTGCCTGGTTACCTGGCTAGCCAATAACAGGCTCTACCTGCTGGGGGTAACAGACCCCCATTCCTGCTGGTGTTTAGTTGTTATTATTTATCTGACCCTGCTGGTCATCTATGAACATTTGAACATCTTAGCCATGTTCTGTTATAATCTCCACCCGGCACAGCCAGAAGAGGACTGGCCACCCCACATAGCCTGGTTCCTCTCTATGTTTCTTCCTAGGTTTTGGCCTTTCTAGGGAGTTTTTCCTAGCCACCGTGCTTCTACACCTGCATTGCTTGCTGTTTGGGGTTTTAGGCTGGGTTTCTGTACAGCACTTTGAGATATCAGCTGATGTAAGAAGGGCTTTATAAATACATTTGATTGATTCCCAGGAAGGACGGTTGAGACAACCTCTGTAAACTTCTGTTCTCCACCAGGGTTCAGTTGTTATATGTTTTATATATGTCTGTATGTTAACAGCCCTTACTACTATGTAACTGTATGTGTATACATGCCTCATTCATTGTCTATACTCTACTACTAGCCTTGTTGGTACCAGTACCCCCTGTATATAGTTTACTTTAGTTAGTTTATTTGGTAAATATTTTCTTTACTCTTTCTTGAACTGCACGGTTGGTTAAGGGCTTGTAAGTAAGCATTTCATGGTTCAGTCTACACTTGTTGTATTCGGTGCATGTGACTAATAAAGTTTGATTTGATTTGTTTACTTACTGTGTTTATCTGGTCAGATTCAAATTCAGAGAATCAGATTCAGCGATTCAGAATCAGAGATTCAGAAATTTTGAGATTCAGATTCAGTGTTTAATAGTCACATGTACAGGGTTGCAGGCGTGATTGCAGGGTACAATGAAAATCTTAGGCTCCGAGCTCCAACATGCAGCACTAAGTTAAATAAAATAACGAAATAGCACTATATACATCATAACAACTATATTTGGCATAGTTTATGTGTACTTCACCATTCAAGCCATGTGGTACACTATTCTACACTCTTAGAAAAAAAGGGTTTCAAAAGGGTTCTTTGCAGAATGATAGGGTTCTACCAATAACTGTTTTGATCAGAAGATCAATTTTTGGAAGACAAAGGTTATTTCTAAGGCACAGTGTTCTACCTAGAACCTTTAACATCCTGAGAACCATTTTTGGAAGAAAGCGTTCTTTGATGATTCTTTGGAAGGCAAGAAGGATTCGTTGGAAGGCAAGAAGGATTCGTTGGAAGGCAAGAAGGATTCTTTGGAAGGCAAGAAGGGTTCTTTGGAAGGCAAGAAGGATTCTTTGGAAGGCAAGAAGGGTTCTTTGGAAGGCAAGAAGGATGCTTTGGAAGGCAAGAAGGATTCTTTGGAAGGCAAGAAGGGTTCTTTGGAAGGCAAGAAGGGTTATTTGGAAGGCAAGAAGGATGCTTTGGAAGGCAAGAAGGGTTCTTTGGAAGGCAAGAAGGGTTCTTTGGAAGGCAAGAAGGGTTCTTTGGAAGGCAAGAAGGATTCTTTGGAAGGCAAGAAGGACTCTTTGGATGTGAAATAATATTATGACTTTAAGCCTGTCAACTCCAGAGATTAGGCTGGCAATACTAAAGTGCCTATAAGAACATCCAATAGTCAAAGGTATATGAAATACAAATGGTATAGAGAGAAATAGTTGCCGCGTCATAATTCCTATAATAACTACAACCTAAAACTTCTTAATTGGGAATATTGAAGAACTGGGAATATTGAAACACCAGGTTTCATATGTTCTCATGTTCTGAGCAAGGAACTTAAATGTTAGCTTTTTTACATGGCACATATTGCACTTTTACTTCCTTCTCCAACACTGTGTTTTTGCATTATTTAAACCAAACTGAACATGTTTCATTATTTATTTGAGACTAAATAGATTTTATTTACAGTGCCTTGCGAAAGTATTCGGCCCCCTTGAACTTTGCGACCTTTTGCCACATTTCAGGCTTCAAACATAAAGATATAAAACTGTATTTTTTGTGAAGAATCCACAACAAGTGGGACACAATAATGAAGTGGAACGACATTTATTGAATATTTCAAACTTTTTTAACAAATCAAAAACTGAAAAATTGGGCGTGCAAAATTATTCTGCTGCGCCTTCTTCACGATGCTGTCTGTGTGAGTGGACCTATTCAGTTTGTCTGTGATGTGTATGCCGAAGAACTTAAAACTTACTACCCTCTCCACTACTTTTCCATCGATGTGGATAGGGGGGTGTTCCCTCTGCTGTTTCCTGAAGTCCACAATCATCTCCTTAGTTTTGTTGACGTTGAGTGTGAGGTTATTTTCCTGACACCACACTCCAAGGGCCCTCACCTCCTCCCTGTAGGCCGTCTCGTCGTTGTTGGTAATCAAGCCTACCACTGTTGTGTCGTCCGCAAACTTGATGATTGAGTTGGAGGCGTGCGTGGCCACGCAGTCGTGGGTGAACAGGGAGTACAGGAGAGGGCTCAGAACGCACCCTTGTGGGGCCCCAGTGTTGAGGATCAGCGGGGTGGAGATGTTGTTGCCTACCCTCACCACCTGGGGGCGGCCCGTCAGGAAGTCCAGTACCCAGTTGCACAGGGCGGGGTCGAGCCCCAGGGGCTCGAGCTTGATGACGAGCTTGGAGGGTACTATGGTGTTGAATGCCGAGCTGTAGTCGATGAACAGCATTCTCACATAGGTATTCCTCTTGTCCAGATGGGTTAGGGCAGTGTGCAGTGTGGTTGAGATTGCATCGTCTGTGGACCTATTTGGGCGGTAAGCAAATTGGAGTGGGTCTAGGGGGTCAGGTAGGGTGGAGGTGATATGGTCCTTGACTAGTGAGTGCTACGGGGCGGTAGTCGTTTAGCTCAGTTACCTTAGCTTTCTTGGGAACAGGAACAATGGTGTCCCTCTTGAAGCATGTGGGGACAGCAGACTGGTATAGGGTTTGATTGAATATGTCCGTAAACACACCGGCCAGCTGGTCTGCGCATGCTCTGAGGGCGCGGCTGGGGATGCCGTCTGGGCCTGCAGCCTTGCGAGGGTTAACACGTTTAAATGTCTTACTCACCTCGGCTGCAGTGAAGGAGAGTCCGCATGTTGTCGTTGCAGGCCGTGTCAGTGGCACTGTATTGTCCTCAAAGCGGGCAAAAAAGTTATTTAGTCTGCCTGGGAGCAAGACATCCTGGTCCGTGACTGGGCTGGGTTTCTTCTTGTAGTCCGTGATTGACTGTAGACCCTGCCACATACCTCTTGTGTCTGAGCCGTTGAATTGAGATTCTACTTTGTCTCTATACTGACGCTTAGCTTGTTTGAAATCTTGCTCAGATTTCATCAACATTGTTGTCAAGAGACTGGACATTGGCGAGAAGAATGTTAGGGAGTGGTGCACGATGTGCCCGTCTCCGGAGTCTGACCAGAAGACCGCCTCGTTTCCCTCTTTTACGGAGTCGTTTTTTGGGTCGCCGCATGGGATCCATTCTGTTGTCCTGGTTGAAAGGCAGAACACATGATCCGCCTCGCGAAAATCATATTCTTGGTCGTACTGATGTTGAGTTGACGCTGATCTTATATTCAGTAGTTCTTCTCGACTGTATGTAATGAAATCTAAGATGACCTGGGGTACTAATGTAAGAAATAACACATAAAAAAAATAAAAAAAACCTGCATATATTTAGGTAGCCTGTTGGGCTGTGTCAGTGTTTTTACCACACGGGACTGGTTTCGGGTTTTCACATTTATTGTTTTGTAGTTTGTTCATGTCTAGTTTTTCTTATTAAAAAACCATGAACTTCAACCACGCTGCGTATTGGTCCGCCTCTCCTTCAATGGAAGAATCTCGTTACAGAATCACCCACCACAACAGGACCAAGCGGCGTGGTGACAGGCAGCGGCATCAGGAGCAGCGCGAGGAGTACTGGACATGGGAGGGTGAGTTGGATGGAAAAGGACCCTGGGCACAGCCTGGAGAATATCGCCACCCCAAAGAAGAGCTGGAGGCGGAGAGGCGCTGGTATGAGGAGGCAGCACGGCGGCGTGGATGGAAGCCCGAGAGTCAGCCCCAAACATTTCTTGGGGGGGGAGGCACACAGGAAGTGTGGTGAAGCCAGGTAGGAGACCTGCGCCAACTTCCTGTGCTTACCGGGGGGCTAGAGAGACCGGGCAGGCACCGTGTTTTGCTGTGAAGCGCACGGTGTCCCCAGTGCGGGTGCATAGCCCGGTGCGGTACATACCAGCTCCGCGTATCGGTCGGGGCATCGAGCCAAGAGTGGGCATCGAGCCAAGTGCCATGATGACGGCTCTACGCATCTGGTCTCCAGTGCGTCTCCTTAAGCCGGCTTACATGGCACCAGCCTTGCGCATGCTGTCCCCGGTTCGCCTACATAGCCCAGTGCGGGCTATTCCACCTCGCCGCACTGGCAGGGCGACCGGGAGCATTCAACCAGGTAAGACAGATGCCCACCCAGACCCTCCCCAATAGGTTCAGGTTTTGCGGCCGGAGTCCGCATCTTGGTGGGGGGGGGTACTTGTCACACCCTGACCATAGTTTGCTTTGTATGTTGCTATGTTTTGTTTGGTCAGGGTGTGTTCTGAGTGGGCATTCTATGTTGTGTGTCTAGTTTGTCTGTTTCTGTGTTTGGCCTGATATGGTTCTCAATCAGAGGCAGGTGTTAGTCATTGTCTCTGATTGGGAACCATATTTAGGTAGCCTGTTGGGTGTTGGTGATTGTCTCCTGTGTCAGTGTTTGTACCACACGGGACTGGTTTCGGGTTTTCACATTTATTGTTTTGTAGTTTGTTCATGTATCGTTTTTCTTATTAAAAAACCATGAACTTCAACCATGCTGCGTATTGGTCCGCCTCTCCTTCAATGGAAGAATCTCGTTACAGTTTCAGCTGGGAAGCATGCGGACGGCTTTAGGGTATAACAAGGCCCTAAAAAAGGCCTTATGAAATATGTGATGTATTGTCATAATTAATAACATTTAAAAAGGCTGGTGGAACCGTTCATAGAGGATTCTAGCTAGAACCATATACAAAGGGTTATTTGAATAAACCTACATAGAGGGTTCTAGATAGAACCCTATGCAAAGGGTTCCCAGCACCAAAAAGGGACATGTGGACAAGCAGAATAACCCTGTATGGTTCTACTTGGCACCTTTTCTTCTAAGAGTGTATTGGTCAAGATGGCTACTAGCCAATAGTTGTATATTACACACCTAATACAGCCAACCAGTGATGTCAACACGTCCAGAGTCACTTCCTGCTATAGCCACAGCTACATCCAACATGGCTGCGGTTTACACACACAAAAAGTATTCTAAATAGTACCAGATCAGGGTTAGTTGGCTTGTAACCATAGCATAACCCTTTTTGGTGCTATATAGAACCCTTTTTTGATGGATAAAGACCCATGCTCATAAGGTTCTAAATGAAAGGGTTCCTCTGTGGTTACAACATTGGTTCTATATAGAACCCTTTTTTATGTTTCTTAATAGAACCTTTATAGATAATGGTTCTATAAAGAACCTTTCTTAATCTCAAAGGTTATTTGTAGATCCTTTTGAAGAACCATACAGGGTTTTATATTCTGGCCAGTCATATTACATTGTTGAAATTCCTTAGGTGTTGTGCCACAAGCAGGCAATGGTCATACACACATAGGCAAACAGGCAGGACTGAAGTCCAATCTCGGACTGAAGGCTATAACTGGTTCTCCCAAATGAGCTTGGATAAGGATTAGGAGAGTCAAAATGAAAAATACCTCACAAAGACACAAACAGAATGAACTGAACAAAATAAGGAGCTGATGAGACCAGGTGAGTAACTAATACAGGTGAAATCAATGAACAAAAATGAAAGACAGGGCTACATTCAAGAACACAACGAAACAGGGCTACGTTCAAGACCACAACGAAACAGGGCTACGTTCAAGAACACAACGAAACAGGGCTACGTTCAAGAACACAACGAAACAGGGCTACGTTCAAGAACACAACGAAACAGGGCTACGTTCAAGAACACAACGAAACAGGGCTACGTTCAAGAACACAAAGAAACAGGGCTACGTTCAAGAACACAACGAAACAGAGCTACGTTCAAGAACACAACGAAACAGGGCTACGTTCAAGAACACAACGAAACAGGGCTACGTTCAAGAACACAACGAAACAGGGCTACGTTCAAGAACACAACGAAACAGGGCTACGTTCAAGAACACAACTAAACAGGGCTATGTTCAAGAACACAAATAAACAGGGCTACGTTCAAGAACACAACGAAACAGGGCTACGTTCAAGAACACAACTAAACAGGGCTATGTTCAAGAACACAACGAAACAGAGAAACAATGAAACAGAACACAAGGTTGACATATTTTATTTTCTATACATTTTTTATAGCCTCATATTGCTTTAAGGCCGGTTTATACTTGGTCTAACGACATGTCTGTAGACAATTAGAATGCGACAAGTGTCGCTGGTCAATAGAACATTTCATTTACACTCTGTCTGTAGAACGTCGCTGCAACTGTAGATTTCCATGTTGCACAGGCATGAAAAAAGCTCATGTCTCTGCGACTGTCACAACGTCCGTTGACGTGGTTACTGAGCTATTACAGCAACAAATCCATCTGTTAACGAGTGTAGAGTTAATCATTTCTCAGATAATATTACCTTTATTTTGTCACACTCATAATCCGTAAGCTATTTTCTGTACGCTTGTAAATAATGATGTTGTTGTGGGTTTATTTTCTGTACGCTTGTAAATAATGATGTTGTTGTGGGTTTATTTTCTGTACGCTTGTAAATAATGATGTTGTTGTGGGTTAATTTTCTGTACGCTTGTAAATAATGATGTTGTTGTGGGGTTATTTTCTGTACGCTTGTAAATAATGATGTTGTTGTGGGGTTATTTTCTGTACGCTTGTAAATAATGATGTTGTTGTGGGTTTATTTTCTGTACGCTTGTAAATAATGATGTTGTTGTGGGGTAATTTTCTGTACGCTTGTAAATAATGATGTTGTTGTGGGGTTATTTTCTGTACGCTTGTAAATAATGATGTTGTTGTGGGGTTATTTTCTGTACGCTTGTAAATAATGATGTTGTTGTGGGGTTATTTTCTGTACGCTTGTAAATAATGATGTTGTTGTGGGGTTATTTTCTGTACGCTTGTAAATAATGATGTTGTTGTGGAGTTATTTTCTGTACGCTTGTAAATAATGATGTTGTTGTGGGGTTATTTTCTGGATAAAATAATTAAAAGGAGATAAGGTTAAGACTGTCAGCTATACTCTGGTCATTTTATGAAACTGGCTAGCCAGAGATCTAGCTAACTAGATAGCATCTAACTAAAATACTGTTTAGAAAGTTGCTTTTAGTTGCCTGTCATGATAGGTTGACATTTAATACATTCATTTTTAACTGATGGATATATCATATTGGCTTCTGTCATGCAGAAGCTGTCGTTTTTCATAACAACAACGACAAGTTAGATGTCGGCCGAATGTTCATGATGTCACTGCGACAAACTTTCTCCAGGCTTTACTCTTGTGTAATATACACTGAGAATACAAAACATTAACAACGCTCTTTCAATGACATAGACTGACCAGGTGAATCCAGGTGAATGCTATGATCCCTTATTGATGTCATGTGTTAAATCAGCTTCAATCCGTGTAGATGAAGGGGAGGAGTCAGGTTAAAGAAGGATTTTTAAGCCTTGAGACAAATGAGACATGTATTGTGTATGTGTGCCATTCTGATGGTGAATGGGCAAGACAAAATATTTAAGTGCCTTTGAACAGGGTATGGTAGTAGGTGCCAGACGCACCAGTTTGTGTCCAGAACTGCAACGCTGCTGGGTTTTTCACGCTCAACAGTTTCCCAGTGTATCAATAAGGACATCCAGCCAACTTCACACAACTGTGGGAAGCATTGGAGTCAACTTGGACCAACATCCCTGTGGAACGCCTTCGAAACCTTGTAGAGTCCATGAACTGACGACTTGAGGCTCTTTTGAGGGCGAAAGGGTGGGGGTGTGCAAATAAATATTAGGAATGTGTTCCTAATGTTTGGTATACCCAGTGTATATAGAGCACAAACAGACTTGGGACTAGATAGCTAGATAGACTAGATAACTCATCATCTGTGCTAATCAAAGAAAGCTCAGGGAGACTCGTTGTTTAACCAGTGAAATTAGTTATAAAAGGTCATTGTCACACCAAATATTAACAGATCTAGGAACTGACTATAGTATCTTGTGGTTAACATCCAAATATGTCACTCCAAATATGAACAGATCTGGGACCAGGCAACAGTGTATTGTGTTGAACAGCCAAATCAGGAAGCATGAATACAATCTCTTTTTGTTTACATCCATAATGAGAGGCTCTGACATTCTCTTCTCACTGAAATTAAAGTTGTCATTTGAAATCTCATCCCTGCTCTAAGTTTTATGTGTTTGATGTTGTGTCTGTGCAACCTTCTTTCTGGCAGACTTTGTTTTTAATGCACCCAGACTCACACATTGGATATTATGAAACATAATCAAAATAAGGCGAATCAGCTTAAACATTGCTAAATACATCTTCATGCCGTTCACTGGGTGGGTCAACTTTTATTCTTTGTGTCTGTGCAACCAACACTGGCAGACTTTGATTTTGAATAGATGTTTCTAACGCTTACTTATTATCTGTCATATTCACAGGATCGGCTTGACAAACAACACAAGTTGTTAGTTAGACCAATTCCTAATAGACCAGCTCCTGTTTGGTAAACTCAGTATATATGTCCTGTTTTTTCTGTCCACTACAGAAAACCACTATTCACTTTCACCAATCCTATTCCTCTTCCTGTTTGCTGTGTGTGTGTGCGTGTGTGTGTGCGTGTGTGTGTGTGTGTGTGTGTGGTAATAAAGTGTGGATTTCTGTCTCCTTCGTGTCATTTCTGTCCTCTAACCAGGACCACGGGTCATTTCTGTCCTCTAACCAGGACCCCAGGACAGTTGCGCCTATAATCTAAACCGGCACCTCTTTCGGAGTCCACCACCATGTTGCTGAAGCATTATTTTCCTGATGTAGCAAACTGGCTCAAATTAACATCCTACATCTGTATACAGTATAGGGAATAGGGAGTGGGCCCTAGTTCTCTGTTACCCACTGATACAGCACATCCTCCCAGAAGTAGGCATTATGGGAGGGGAGGATCTTGACCAGATATGGAGGGGTTAAGAGGGAGGAGTGTGTGTGTTGGTGTGTGCTTATCCTGACCGGAGATGGAGAGAGTTAGAAGGTTTGTGTTTGTGTGTGAGTGCATGAGCCAGAAAGCTCAGCGTTAGTCGGCTGGGTGAAAACTATTAGCTACTCTGACCCTCTCTAACCCTCTCTGACAATCTCTGACAATCTCTAACCCTCTCTGACCCTCTCTAACCCTTTCTGACTCTCTCTGACTCTTTGAGCTGGACACCACACTGGGCTCAAGGTGTCTGTCTGGACACACTGGACATCACACCCACAGAGCCTGGGTGGATTATGGTGTGGCTATACAGATATAGGCTGTGGCCCAAATGGTACCCTATTCCCTACATAGAGCACTACTTTTGGTGGTAGTCTGTGATATGTGGCTGTGACCCTAGTGGACTCCGGTCAAAAGTAGTGCACTATGTAGGGAATAGGGTGCCATTTGGGAGGCAAATAGAATCTCTGAGGATTACACATAGCCACATATCTCCGACAACCACCAGTCACTGTAAAACCCCTTTGTCAACAATATCCTTTCAAATCCTTCAAAGACGGACGAGGAGGAGGGATGAATAAACACGGACTACCAGACCTGGATAGCGTTCCAAATGGCACCCTATTCCTCATAGGTCTCAGGCCAAAAGAAGTGCACTATATAGGCAATAGGGTGTCAAAGGTACATACACTTTCAAATATTATCAAAATGTTTTCAATTCTTTGAATGTTTGCTTAGCTTGCTTCGAATGCCAAGTGGGCGGGGTTTGCACATTTAAGACTATTCTATTGGTTTCATTTGCGCCAGGCAAACTCAATCAAGCCCAGATAAAGTATTTGACATGATGTTGAATACCATTTGAACCCAGGTCTAACAGGTAGGTGTTCAGAACTAGAAGCAGGTGTTTTGGTGTTTAGAAGGCTGATTGGTCTGATAGGGTTCTGAATGCCAGGGTATGGCTGAATCTGTCAGATAAATGTGAGACTTAATGCTCCCATCTATGGCTTGACATGGTGCTAGCTCGACCTTCGTTGGGTGTATCCCAAATGGGACTCTATTCCCTTTATATAGGGCCCTGGTTTTTAAAAAGTAGTGCACTATAAAGGGAATAGGGTGCCATTTGGGACGTAGACCCTCCTTCCGGTCCGTGCCCAGATTGATAATCTCAAGCCTCTCATAAACCCTCCAATACTGCAGCCCATTACAAGGCTGTTCTAAAGTGTTCTCTCTCTCTCAGTGCCAGCAGAAATTAGGCCTCTGCAAGGTCTCTCATACCAGACTGTACTGTATATACTGCAGGTTGAAATCCTTCACCTCGGGTGAGGAATTTCTTGATTATGTCGGTGTTGTGAAGACATTGAGAGGTGTCTGCTACTCAGAAGGAATAATCCGTTTGAACCACAGGTTGGTCGTGTGGCGGGAGCCGCCCATGATTGATGGGAGAACAGGACCAACACTAAATAACCTCTATCATGCCTCGCGACCTCACGACCCTATGGTGGGTGCCAGTTTGTTTATGGGTGGTACGTCCGTCCCTTTTTCCCTCCCTCCCTCCCCCACCCGCATGCCGACACGCTAACCAGTGCGCTGCCCGACCGCTGCAGAATCTCTGCTGGGGCTAATGGGCCGGACTGAGGGATTGGACTGTCAGCACGGAGCCGGGAGTCATTTTTCTTCCTTCCTGCACGGTCGTCTGAGGTAGATGTAGAGGTAGCCCCTGTGCACCCCTGGCGACGCCCTACCCCGTGCTCTCCCAATCATCTGTCAGCGGTGACGGAGCCTGCTGGAATAAGGGGGCGTGAGGGAGGAGAAGGAGGGTGTCAATTAGCCTTAGCCGTCCTGACAAACCTGTTTTTCCTCTCCACCACCACTGAGGCAGCAGCCACTGAGGCCCTGGACAACTCGGTCCCTCGTTCCTCTCTGTCACTTTGTGGGGGCTGTGGATTTGTTTCGCTGTAAATGGGTCACACACAGACACTCCATTACAATGCGTGTCTCAGTGTGTCTCAGTGTGTATGTGAGGGGACCAAGTGAGAGGAAGAGTTAGAGGAAGAAAAGAAAGAGTCCTTTGCACCTTTCATGAGAAAACGTACAAAGAGGACTTGACCTTAATCATACTATCAAATGTAAACAAATACAGTAAGCCTTGATCCATCAGTAAACATGCCAACACCTGATCAGTTAGTAGAACTGGGTTCCTGAGTGGAGCAGCAGTCTAAGGCACTGCATCTCAGTACTAGAGGCTTCACTACAGACACCCCGGTTCAAATCCAGACAGTATCACGACCGGCCGTGATTGGGAGTCCCATAGGGAGGTGCACAATTGGCTCAGTGTTGTCCGGGTTTGGCAGGTGTAGGCCGTCATTGTAAATAAGAATTTGTTCTTAACTGACTTGCCTAGTAAAATAAAGGTTAAATGAAAATAGAAAAAGAATAAGTAAATAGTACTGGGGGAGGGATTACATTACATCATCATACTGTACTGCCTCTGAAGCCTCCTCCTCTACCCCCCTCTCTCCATCCCTCTCTCTCACAAACCTCCTCCTCTACCCCCTCATTCTCACAAACCTCCTCCTCTACCCCCCTCTCTCACAAACCTCCTCCTCTACCCCTCTCTCTCACAAACCTCCTCCTCTACCCCCTCTCTCTCATAAACCTCCTCCTCTACCCCCTCTCTCACAAACCTCCTCCTCCATCCCTCTCTCTCACAAACCTCCTCCTCTACCCCCTCTCTCTCACAAACCTCCTCCTCTACCCTCCCTCATTCTCACAAACCTCCTCCTCTACCCCCTTTCTCACAAACCTCCTCCTCTACCCCTCTCTCTCACAAACCTCTTCCTCTACCCCTCTCTCTCTCACAAACCTCCTCCTCTACCCACTCTCTCCATCCCTCTCTCTCACAAATCTTCTCCTCTACCCTCTCTCACAAACCGCCTCTTCTACTCCTCTCTCTCACAAACCTCCTCCTCTACACTCTCTCTCACAAAACTCCTCCTCTACCCCTTCTCTCTCACAAACCTCCTTCTCTACCCCCCTCTCTCATAAACCTCCTCCTCTTCCCCTCTCTCTCACAAACTTCCTTCTGTACCCTTCCATTCCTCTCTCTCACAAACCTCCTCCGCTAGGAATGGAGTGGTGTGGTGTGACAGACCGTCATTGGCAGAAGACTGCAGAGACACACAGTCACGAGCAATTATGTGGAATGAAACGTCATACATCGAGGATAGTTCTGAATGGATAATAAGAATGATCGGAAATAGTAGGTTAGAGTGAAAATGTACGACACATGAATACACATTCAAGATATACAGTAACACACAGATAGAAAAGAACAAGCCTTACCGTAGATTCCTGTGGATATACATGGGAAGGCCTGTGGAAAGAAAGAGAGAGATGACGGTCAGTGCATGTTCACATTATAAAATGTACATTGTAAAATGCCAAGTACGCAGAGGTATTGGTTATTTTCCATCTCTCTAGCATGGGGATAGAGAAAGTTAAGCCAGCAGGTAGTAAAATAAAACGTGTCAGTTTCTATTATTTACTGACTGTCTTTAATATTGCTCTCAATTGGTGGCCTTTGAAACCATTCTACTCTGTGCTCCTTTTCATTTCCTACTAAGTACAGCACGAACATAACATACCGAATCTGTATCCCAAATGGCACCATATTCCCTTTATATAGTGCACTACTTTAGACCAGAGCCCTATGGGCTCTGATAATAAGTAGAACACCATATAAGGAATAGGGTACCATTTTGGAAGCAGACACTAACATACCTTACATGTGATTTATAAAAAACTAGTTATGATGAGAGACTGAAATGCACATCGAGAGACTGAAATGTTTTCCCATTCCTCCTTGCAAAACAGCTCGAGCTCAGTGAGGTTGGATGGAGAGCATTTGTGAACAGCAGTTTTCAGTTCTTTCCACAGATTCTCGATTGGATTCAGGTCTGGACTTTGACTTGGCCATTCGAACACCTGGATATGTTTATTTTTGAACCATTCCATTGTAGATTTTGCTTTATGTTTTGGATCATTGTATTGTTGGAAGACAAATCTCTGTCCCAGTCTCAGGTCTTTTGCAGACTCCATCAGGTTTTCTTCCAGAATGGTCCTGTATTTGGCTCCATCCATCTTCCCATCAATTTTAACCATCTTCACTGTCCCTGCTGAAGAAAAGCAGGCCCAAACCATGATGCTGCCACCACCATATTTGACAGTGGGGATGGTGTGTTCAGGGTGATGAGCTGTGTTGCTTTTACACCAAACATAAAGTTTTGCATTGTTGCGAAAAAGTTCAATTTTGGTTTCATCTGACCAGAGCACCTTCTTCCACATGTTTGGTGTGTCTCCCAGGTGGCTTGTGGCATACTTTAAACAACACTTTTTATGGATATCTTTAAGAAATGGCTTTCTTCTTGCCACTCTTCCATAAAGGCCAGATTTGTGCAATATACGACTGATTGTTGTCCTATGGACAGAGTGTCCCACCTCAGCTGTAGATCTCTGCAGTTCATCCAGAGTGATCATGGGCCTCTTGGCTGCATCTCTGATCATTCTTCTCCTTGTATGAGCTGAAAGTTTAGAGGGACGGCCAGGTCTTGGTAGATTTGCAGTGGTCTGATACTCCTTCCATTTCAATATTATCGCTTGCACAGTGCTCCTTGGGATGTTTAAAGCTTGGGAAATCTTTTTGTACCCAATTCCGGCTTTAAACTTCTTCACAACAGTATCTCGGACCTGCCTGGTGTGTTCCTTGTTCTTCATGATGCTCTCTGCGCTTTTAACGGACCTCTGAGACTATCACAGTGCAGGTGCATTTATACGGAGACTTGATTACACACAGGTGGATTGTATTTATCATCATTAGTCATTTAGGTCAACATTGGATCATTCAGAGATCCTCACTGAACTTCTGGAGAGAGTTTGCTGCACTGAAAGTAAAGGGGCTGAATAGTTTTGCATGCCCAATTTTTCAGTTTTTGATTTGTTAAAAAAGTTTGAAATATCCAATAAATGATTGTGTCCCACTTGTTGTTGATTCTTCACAAAAAAAATACAGTTTTATATCTTTGTGTTTGAAGCCTGAAATGTGGCAAAAGGTCACAAAGTTCAAGGGGGCCGAATACTTTCACAAGGCACTGTATGTCACGATCTTTTGAATGGTTTAATAAGCTACAACAACCTCATCATTGAAAGATAAGTCTCTCAGGTATACGTACGTACACTACATGACCAAGTGTATGTGGACACCTGCTCGTCGAACATCTCATTCCAAAATCATGGGCATTAATATGGAATTTGTCCCCCCCTTCGCAGACATAACAGCGTCCACTCTTCTGGAAAGGCTTTCCACTAGATGTTCAAGCATTGCTGCGGGGACATGCTTCCATTCAGCCACAAGAGCATTAGTGAGATCGGGCACTGATATTGGGTAATTAGGCATGGCTAGCAGTCGGTGTTCCAATTCATCCCAAAGTTGTACGATGGGTTTGAGGTCAGGGCTCTGTGCAGGCCAGCCAAGTCTAGAATGTTATTGTATGCTGTAGTATCAAGATTTACCCTTCACTGAAATGAAAGGGCCTAGCCTGAAACATAAAAAACATCCCCAGGCCAGCATTCCTCCTTAAATGCATTCGGACAGGTAGTGTTCTCCTGGCATCTACCAAACCCAGATTCGTCCGTCGGACTGCCAGATGGTGAAGCGTGATTCATCACTCCAGAGAATGCATTTCCACTACTCCAGAGACCAATGGCGGCGATTGCATGGCTGTGTGCTTGATTTTATACACCTGTCAGCCAAAGGTGTGCATGAAATAACCAAATCCACTAATTCAAAGGGGGGTTCACATACACACATAAACTCAGCAAAAAAAGAAGCAGCCCTTTTTCAGGACCCTGTCTTTCAAAGATACTTTGTAAAATTCCAAATAACTTCACAGATCTTCATTGTAAAGGGTGTAAACACTGTTTCCCATGCTTGTTCAATGAACCACAAAAAATTAACGAACATGCACCTGTGGAACGGTCGTTAAGACACTAACAGCTTACAGACGGTAGGCAATTAAGGTCACAGTTATGAAAACTTAGATGCCTTTATACTGACTCTGAAAAACACCAAAATAAAGATGCCCAGGGTCCCTGCTCATCTGCGTGAACGTGCCTTAGGCATGCTGCAAGGAGCCATGAGGACTGCAGATGTGGCCAGAGAAATAAATTGTGATGTCCGTACTGTGAGATGCCTAAAACAGTGCTACAGGAAGAAAGGACGGACAGCTGTTCGTCCTCGCAGTGGCAGACCATGTGTAACAACACCTGCACAGGATCGGTACATCCGAACATCACACCTGCCGGACAGGTACAGGATGGCAACAACAACTGCTTGAGTTACACCAGGAACGCACAATCCCTTCATCTGTGCTCAGACTGTCCGCAATAGGCTGAGAGAGGCTGGACTGAGGGCTTGTAGGCCTGTTGTAAGGCAGGTCCTCACCAGACATCACCGGCAACAACGTCGCAAATGGGCACAAACCCGCCGTCGCTGGACCAGACAGGACTGAAAAAAAGTGCTCTTCACTGACGAGTCGCAGTTTTGTTTCACCAGGGGTGATGGTCGGATTCGCGTTTATCATCGAAGGAATGAGCGTTACACAGAGGCCTGTACTCTGGAGCGGGATCGATTTGGAGGTGGAGGGTCCGGGACAGTCTGGGACAGTGTGTCACAGCATCATCGGACGGAGCTTGTTGTCATTGCAGGCAATCTCAATGCTGTGCGTTACAGGGAAGACATCCTCCTCCCTCGTGTGGTACTCTCCCTGACATGACCCTCCAGCATGACAATCCCACCAGCCATACTGCTCGTTCTGTGCATGATTTCCTGCAAGACAGGAATGTCAGTGTTCTTCCATGGCCAGTGAAGAGCCCGGATCTCAATCCCATTGAGCACGTCTGGAACCTGTTGGATCGGAGGGTGAGGTCCAGGGCCATTTCCGTCCAGAAATGTCCGGGAACTTGAAGGTGCCTTGGTGGAAGAGTGGGGTAACATCTCACAGCAAGAACTGGCAAATCTGGTGCAGTCCATGAAGAGGAGATGCACTGCAGTACTTAATGAAGCTGGTGGCCACACCAGATACTGACTGGGACTTTTGATTTTGACCCCCCCTTTGTTCAGGGACACATTATTCAATTTCTGTTAGTCACGTCTGTGGAACTTGTTCAGTTTATGTCTCTGTTGTTGAATCTTGTTATGTTCATACAACTATTTACACATGTTCGGTTTGCTGAAAATAAACATAGTTGACAGTGAGAGGACGTTTCTTTGTTTGCTGAGTTTAGATGTAGTGTATGTTTCCCGCTACTATGACCACAAGCCACAAGAACAGAGTGGCGTTAAATCACAGGGGGGTAATGGACATCATCAAGGGGAAAATAATGAGGGAAAATAATGAAGGAAAATATATTTCAAAAACATATGTCTATACAAAAAAATATATGGGGGATTGGAAATGATGCAGACAATTCCATTGATGGAAGCAACAATCTATGTGCAATATTAAAGCTGATCCACCCCATAAAAAATAAAATCATTGTCTACACAGAAGCTCATAAAAAATGATTGCCTGATGTTCTTCTGAACTTCCCAATACCTTTCTGATGCATTTCAATCACTTCAATCACCATACTGGCTTCAGATTGAACTACTGTCAAAAATACTGGCAGACTGATTTGTAGTAGACTGTCATAGCCCAAATTAAAAAAGTTAACATTGGCGATTGATTACATAACTTTCACACAGTGTTGCGAAAAACTTTTGATATCAAAATGAGTTAGTTTCAGAGCTACTGAAAAGCAATAGACAACTTAATGCACACACACACCAATGCAAGTTTTCACCCACACACATCTACTTATAAAGCACACCAGACATTGACATATTCAAAAAAGGCTGTCACAATATTGGACTAATTAATGTTGTGTGATTAAATTGAAGCCATATTGCGGCGAGACAGCGGATGTGGCCACACACACAACCACATACACACAGACTAGCTAGCAGGGACTTGTCCTAAGGGGAACAGTAGATCAGCACTATGGTGGATCCAAAGGTACATCTCTCTGCATAGTAATTATACTCATGAATATCATAATGAAAAAATGAATCAGATTGATCTGTCCCGGGAGCCAGAGCTCTCTCTCTCGTGCACACACACACACACACACACACACACACACACACACACACACACACACACACACACACACACACACACACACACACACACACACACACACACACACACCCAACAGCCCACCCACCCACCAGCCTGTATTTCTGTCTGTCTGTCTGTCTACCTATATATGCACCAAATATCAGATTGAGTTTCCACTCATTGATGTTCCAGGATGTTACCACAAGGACTGGACGTTACCACAACGACTGGACGTTACCACGAGGATTGGACGTTACCACAAGGACTGGACGTTACCACAAGGACTGGACGTTACCACAAGGACTGGACGTTACCACGAGGATTGGACGTTACCACAAGGACTGGACGTTACCACAAGGACTGGATGTTACCACGAGGACTGGACGTTACCACGAGGACTGGACATTACCACGAGGACTGGATGTTACCACGAGGACTGGACGTTACCACGAGGACTGGACGTTACCACAAGGACTGGAAGTTACCACAAGGACTGGACGTTACCACGAGGACTGGACGTTACCACGAGGACTGGACTTTACCACGAGGACTGGACTTTACCACGAGGACTGGACATTATCACACTCTCTGTCTCTCTCTCTCTCTCTGTCTCTGGCTCTCTCTCTCTGGCTCTCTCTTTCTGGCTCTCTCTTTATGGCTCTCTGTCTCTCTCTCTCTCTCTGGCTCTCTTTCTGTCTCTGTCTCTCTCTTTCTCTCTTTCTGTCTCTCTCTCTCTGGCTCTCTGTCTCTCTGTCTGTCTTTCTGTCTTCCTTTCTGTCTCTCTGTCTCTCTGTCTCTCTCTTTCTGTCTCTCTGTCTCTCTCTTTCTGTCTCTCTGTCTCTCTCTCTCTGGCTCTCTGTCTCTCTCTCTGTCTTTCTCTCTAAAAACAGGTGTAGACTAACAGTGAAATGCCTACTTATGGGCCCTTCCCAATAGAAAAATAGGGAAATAATAACAGGAGGAATAAATACACAATGAGTAACGATAACTAGGCGATATACATGAGGTTACCAGTACCGAGTCGATGTTCAATGGGATAGATAATAAACAGTAGCAACAGCAGCATATGTGATGAGTCAAAACAGTTAGTGCAAAAAAGACCAATGCAGATAGTCCGGGTTACTAATGGTTAACTATATAACTAACTATTTAGCAATCTTATGGCTTGAGGGTAAAAGCTGTTCAGGGTCCTGTTGGTTCTAGACTTGGTGCTTCGGTACCGCTTGCCATGCGGTAGCAGAGACTATGACTTGGGTGGGTGGAGTCTTTGATGCAGTCAGACAACATGCTCTCAAGGGTGCAGCTGTAGAACTTTTTGAGGATCTGAGGGTCCATCCCAAATCTTTTCAGCCTCCTGAGGGGGAAGAGGCGTTGTCGTGCCCTCTTCACGACTGTGATGTAGACACCAAGGAACTTGAAGCTCTCAACCTGCTCCACTACAGCCCTGTCGATGTGGATGGGGGCGTGCTCGGCCTTCCGTTTCCTGTTGTCCACGATCAGCTCCTTTTTTCTTGCTGACGTTATTGGATTGGAGCATAACTGATATTTATGACTGTACTTTTCTAAAAGATTATACAAAGTATCCAGTACTTTCCTACAGTAGACATATTATTCAAACATGGCTTTACAGCTGAAAATAGATTCAGTACTCTTTACTTCTCACTCTCTCTCTCTCTCTCTCTCTCTCTCTCTCTCTCTCTCTCTCTCTCTCTCTCTCTCTCTCTCGCTTTCCCTCTCTCTCTCTCTCTCTCTCTCTCTCGCTTTCCCTCTCTCTCTCTCTCTCTCTCTCTCTCTCTCTCTCGCTTTCCCTCTCTCTCTCTCTCTCTCTCTCTCTCTCTCCCTTTCCCTCTCTCGCTTTCCCTCTCTCGCTCTCTCTCTCTCTCTCTCTCGCTTCCCCTCTCGCTTTCCCTTTGCCTCCCTCCCTCCCTCCACTTCTGTGGCCAAGTACATTATGATCCATAGAGCCTTCTGTATGTCTTCCCCATTCCACATTCATCTTATAAAGTATATTAATACATTTAATAAACAGTAAAGAGAAAATATTTTTTCAAAAGCTCCCATTTGTCTTTAAAAGCAGCTGAATACGTGCTTTACTTCTTACATTCATCAACAGGCGTAGCCACTATACAGAAATATAATAGAATGACAAATGGATTAGGGCCATTTCACCACAATTTACAGAACACAGTGAGATTAATATAGAGCTCTAGAAGAGTAGTAAGAATTCATCAAAGAATAACACCCATTGTAAGTGCTGAAATCACTCTGTGTAAGAACTTAGTTGGCCTAAATAAATCACTCTGTGTTGGAACTTAATTGGCCTGAATAAATCAATCTGTGAAGAGCTAAATTGGTCTAACTAACAACTTGTGTTGTTTGTCAAGCTGACCCTGTGAATATAACAGATAATAAGTAAGCGTTAGAAACACCTATTAAAAATCAAAGTCTGCCAGTGTTGGTTGCACAGACACAAAGAATAAAAGTTGACCCACCCAGTGAACGGCATGAAGATGTATTTAGCAATGTTTAAGCTGATTCGCCTTATTTTGATTATGTTTCATAATATCCAATGTGTGAGTCTGGGTGCATTAAAAACAAAGTCTGCCAGAAAGAAGGTTGCACAGACACAACATCAAACACATAAAACTTAGAGCAGGGATGAGATTTCAAATGACAACTTTAATTTCAGTGAGAAGAGAATGTCAGAGCCTCTCATTATGGATGTAAACAAAAAGAGATTGTATTCATGCTTCCTGATTTGGCTGTTCAACACAATACACTGTTGCCTGGTCCCAGATCTGTTCATATTTGGAGTGACATATTTGGATGTTAACCACAAGATACTATAGTCAGTTCCTAGATCTGTTAATATTTGGTGTGACAATGACCTTTTATAACTAATTTCACTGGTTAAACAACGAGTCTCCCTGAGCTTTCTTTGATTAGCACAGATGATGAGTTATCTAGTCTATCTAGCTATCTAGTCCCAAGTCTGTTTGTGCTCTATATACACTGGGTATACCAAACATTAGGAACACATTCCTAATAGGATTTTCACCCCCCCCTTTTTACCCTCAAAAGAGACTCAATTTGTTGGGGCCTGGACTCTACAAGGTTTGAAAAGCGTTCCACAGGGATGCTGGCCCATGTTGACTCCACAGTTGTGTGAAGTTTGCTGGATGTCCTTTGGGTGGTGGACCGCTCTTGATACACTGGGAAACTGTTGAGCGTGAAAAACCCAGCAGCGTTGCAGTTCTTGACACAAACTGGTGCGTCTGGCACCTACTACCATACCCTGTTCAAAGGCACTTAAATATTTTGTCTTGCCCATTCACCATCAGAATGGCACACATACACAATACATGTCTCATTTGTCTCAAGGCTTAAAAATCCTTCTTTAACCTGACTCCTCCCCTTCATCTACACGGATTGAAGCTGATTTAACACATGACATCAATAAGGGATCATAGCATTCACCTGGATTCACCTGGTCAGTCTATGTCATTGAAAGAGCGTTGTTAATGTTTTGTATTCTCAGTGTATATTACACAAGAGTAAAGGCTGGAGAAAGTTTGTCGCAGTGACATCATGAACATTCGAACATACCATACACTGTTCAAAGGGACTTCAATATTTTGTCTTGCCCATTCACCCTCAGAATGGCACAATCCATGTCTCAATTGTCTCAAGGATTAAAAATCCTTCTTTAACCTGTCTCCTCCCCTTCATCTTGACTGATTGAAGTTGATTTAACTGGTGACATCAATAAGGGATCATAGCTTTCACCTGGATTCACCTGGTCAGTCTTAATGTTTTGTATCCTCAGTGTATATAGCCAACTCCCATGTTCTTTCGGCATTACGATGACTATAGGAGTTGGCAAGCCTCAAAATATATCTCGGACCAGCGGGCCATTGGGGTTTGTATGGCTTGTATAGCTTCTGTCTGGATTTCAACCTCATCTCCTTTATTTTCTGGCTTTTGTGAAACTGTCTCTGTTTTTATCCAGTGGTAGTAGTGCATTACTTTACTAGTGCATTAATATATTGTGCATTACTTTACTGGTCATTAGTAAATAGTGCATTACTTTACTAGTCATTAATAAATAGTGCATTACTTTACTAGTCATTAATAAATAGTGCATTACTGTACTAGTGCATTAATAAATAGTGCATTACTTTACTAGTGCATTAATAAATAGTGCATTACTTTACTAGTGCATTAATAAATAGTGCATTACTTTACTAGTGCATGAATACATAGTGCATTACTTTACTAGTCATTAGTAAATAGTGCATTACTTTACTAGTGCATTAATATATAGTGCATTACTTTACTAGTGCATTAATAAATAGTGTATTACGTTACTAGTGCATTAATAAATAGTGCATTACGTTACTAGTGCATTAATAAATAGTGCATTACGTTACTAGTGCATTAATAAATAGTGCTTTACTTTACTAGTGCATTAAGAAATAGTGATTACTTTACTAGTGCCTTAATAAATAGCGCATTACTTTACTAGTCATTAATACATAGTGGATTACTTTACTAGTGCATTAAGAAATAGTGATTACTTTACTAGTGCATTAATAAATAGTGCATTACGTTACTAGTGCATTAATAAATAGTGCATTACTTTACTAGTGCATTAATAAATAGTGATTACTTTACTAGTGCATTAATAAATAGTAATTACTTTACTAGTGCATTAATAAATAGTGCATTACGTTACTAGTGCATTAAGAAATAGTGATTACTTTACTAGTGCATTAATAAATAGTGCATTACGTTACTAGTGCATTAATAAATAGTGCATTACTTTACTAGTGCATTAATAAATAGTGCATTACGTTACTAGTACATTAAGAAATAGTGATTACTTTACTAGTGCATTAATAAATAGTGCATTACATTACTAGTGCATTAATAAATAGTGCATTACGTTACTAGTGCATTAATAAATAGTGATTACTTTACTAGTGCATTAATAAATAGTGCATTACGTTACTAGTGCATTAATAAATAGTGCATTACGTTACTAGTGCATTAATAAATAGTGCATTACTTTACTAGTGCATTAATAAATAGTGCATTACGTTACTAGTGCATTAAGAAATAGTGATTACTTTACTAGTGCATTAATAAATAGTGCATTACGTTACTAGTGCATTAATAAATAGTGCATTACGTTACTAGTGCATTAATAAATAGTGCATTACTTTACTAGTGCATTAATAAATAGTGCATTACTTTACTAGTGCATTAATAAATAGTGCATTACTTTACTAGTACATTAATAAATAGTGCATTACAAGGGCTGCCCAATGGGACCTGGTCAAAAGTAGTGCACTACACATAGGGAATATGGTTCCAGTTGGGACACATCTTTGCTATTGTTATTTCTCAGGCTGTAGTTCTGGGTGTCATGGTGGATATCTCTTCAGAGGTTTCCCACTGGGCACAGGCGTCAGTTCAACGTGTAGTTTTGATTTACATTTGGTTGTGTTGTCAACTAACGTGAATTCAACTTTAAATCAACAAAACATTCACTGATTCAATGTCGCCACATTTTTTGTTGTTGCAATGGTGGAAACAACGTGGATTCAACCAGTTTTTGCCTAGTGGGTGATGTGATTTAAATCTTTACAGAAACCGTTGACCTTTACCAGACGAGAGTCTCCGTCTGACACAAACAGACAGATGATGCATGGAAAATAAAAGCACAACCATTTTTAGTTACTCTCCCCTGTTTTAGACCTGGTCCCAGATCTGTTTGTGCTGTATTGTCGTCATGGCATGACAACGACCATAAGAGTTGGCTTTACAGAACAAACTGATCACTGAGCATGTCTGCGTCTGCTAAATGACTTAAATGTAAATGTAAATGTAAAGACTGATTTAGTTTCCGGCACGAAGGACCATGAAAAAAACGTCACCAAGACATGAGTGGACTCTGAATAATGAGATGGCAGTTTAGACTAAAGACAAGATAACATGTCTGTGTTGGTACAATCTCAGACAAAACCATGTCTAAAAACAGCAAGAATCAGTAACTACTGCAATCACTCATCTGGAATCCACTTGATCCTTAACCTAGTTCAACCACAGTAAATCTGTCGCTTTCCAGCTCTTCTCTGGATTCATTCTGCATTACACTTTTGAGACATTCATAAAAAAGGACTTAAGGCTCCTCCCGCCATCAGGAATCCATTTGATATTTTTACGGAGTATCATATCATATCGAGTGTCTGATGGAAAAAATCTTCATCTTCAGTCAAGATGAGCAGCAATCGGCAGGCCCTTGGTCTCAATTCTTCAGAGTAAATTGAAGTGGGCTGACTGATCATGCTGATCTAGAGTCAGAAGTCATCCCAAACGGCATGCTATATAGTGCTCTGATCAAAAGTAATGCACTACATATCTAATAGGCTGCCATTTGGGACCCAGATTCAATCATTATTATCCTCTGCCTGCTAAAAGGACTGAAGTGTCAATCTCTGAAGTTGAACTTCAGCTCGGCTAACATCATCGGAAACCTTGACACATCCGCAGGAAGGGAAACGTACTCGACACTCACTCACTCACTCACTCACTCACTCACTCACTCACTCACTCACTCACTCACTCACTCACTCACTCACTCACACACACACACACACACACACACACACACACACACACACACACACACACACACACACACACACACACACACACACACACACACACACACACACACACACACACACACACACACACACACACACACACACACACACACACACACACACACACACACACACGCTCATGACCAATGGTGATGACACAGTATCAGCATAATGAATTACACCTCATTTTGTTAGTTGTCTGATCCATTAAAGAGTATTGATCTCTCTCAGGTTGAAGAGTGAGGAGAGAATGCATTAGGTAATCACTTTTACGGGACATTGTAAAGTGCCCCTGATCTCACACACTGACACCTCTGTGAATGTGTCACAAATGGCACCCTACTACCTATATATAGTGCACTACTTTTGACCAAAGCCCATAGGGTTCTTGTCAAAAGTACTGCACTAGAAAGGGAATCGGTTGCTATATAGGAAGCAACCTGTGACATATGCAGTCACTTCCTACTTACCGGCTCAAAGCCCTGCTTACTGCCAGAAGGGAAGGGAAATAAAAACATCATAAAAATATGTCAGAAAGACGAGTTGCTTGGAGGCTTGATTCACGTCTGGCACGAGGCTTTTATTTTACCCATAAATCAGTCAACGGATGCAGTCAAATATTGTCGTAGAAAATGTATGAATCTGGAGCGCAGCTCTGAGTATTAACAACCTCACTGGTGATCAATACCCTGTAAACATCTTGAGGCTTAGCTGCTATTTTCCAAAATGACAAAAACATTGTTACCATCTATTCTCAAAAAAGGAACCTTTATGAAAAGAAGAACATTTGTTGCTTGATTTTTAAGTCGACAAGTTTTTTGGTGAGCCATTGAGAAAGCAGCAAGCCCAGTAAGCACCATACTATATATTCACTGTCCAGTACATACAGTACAATCACCGTGATCATGTACTGTATTACCAAGACTGAGCATTTAGCTACACCTGCAATAACATTTGCTAAATATGTGTATGTGACCAATCAAATTGGATTTGATTTGATCATCAGTGTTGAGTTCTTTCCATGTTTACATTCAACTAGAGCTGGTCATTTGTGCCTCAGTTGGTAGAGCAATGCCACAGGTTGTGGGTTTGATTTCCGCTGGGGATACCCATATATACAATTGATAATACCCTCTTCTAAATGGCATTTATTATTATCGGTCCTGCTTTAAACAAAGTGAAACTTATAAACTGGATATGTCACACAGTTATGACACTATTATTTCCCATATTGTATTGTGTGTTATTCTATTGTGTGTTATTCTATTGTGTGTTATTGTATTGTGTGTTATTGTATTGTGTGTTATTCTATTGTGTGTTATTATATTGTGTGTTATTGTATTGTGTTATTGTATTGTGTGTTATTGTATTGTGTTATTGTATTGTGTGTTATTGTATTGTGTGTTATTGTATTGTGTGTTATTGTATTGTGTTATTGTATTGTGTGTTATTATAATGTGTGTTATTATAGTGTGTGTTATTATATTGTGTGTTATTATATTGTGTGTTACAGTATTGTGTGTTATTGTATTGTGTTATTGTATTGTGTGTTATTGTATTGTGTGTTATTGTATTGTGTTATTGTATTGTGTGTTATTATAATGTGTGTTATTATAGTGTGTGTTATTATATTGTGTGTTACTGTATTGTGTGTTATTGTATTGTGTGTTATTGTATTGTATGTTATTTATTATATTGTGTGTTATTGTATTGTGTTATTGTATTGTGTTATTATATTGTGTGTTATTGTATTGTATGTTAAAGAACACCCCGCTAAAGCCAAAGAACACTCCGTAATGTTCACAACTACATATACTTTGAACTCGCTAAAAGTGGGAGGTGTGGTCAAGAAATACTGGCATATTTTATCATCGGACCCAGTTTTGCCGGCTGAATTTAAAAATCCACCACTTATTGTGTATAGGAGAGTTCGCAATTTACGCGATAAATTGGTTCATGCCAACTGCCAGCCACAAAAGAAAATCAGCCAGGCCCTTTTACGCCCTCTACCAAATGAATGCTATAAATGCAGAGGATGTGCACAGTGCAACAATATGATGAAGTGTGAATATTTCTGCCACCCACACACAGGAAAACGGTTCCAAATGAATGACATCATTAAGTGTTCCACCACCCATGTTATTTACATTATTAAATGTCCATGTGGGCTCTGTTATGTTGGTAAAACCACCCGCTCTCTCAAACAGAGAATTAGTAAACATAAAAGTTAAATGAGGAGAAACGACAGGGATTATCCAGTCGCAGTACATTTCAATGACCTGAAGCATGATATTTCCACCTTTAGATTTTGTGGCATATAGTGAAAGTTAAGATATCAGACAGGGGAGGTGACATTAATAATACTAGAAGGGAATGTTTTGGGATTTTCACCCTCCAGACATTATTTCCTAAAGGACTGAATGATGAAATGCCTATGTATGTTATGTTGTGAATTTGAACATGAATTATGTGCCTATTTAAGATTTCTCTGTTTTTCGTATGATGTACCCAATGACTAATGTAAACTTGCTATGTCCTCATTGTGATTTTACAGACGTGTTTCATACATCTTATTTATACACTTTTGTAATATTTATGAAATGCATATTGATATATTCGGTTGCACTTATTTGTTTTTCCCTTTGCCTACAACCCCATTCGATGTGTAGAATGGATGTGGGAGGGGCCAGGTCTACATAAGGGGGCACATAAAAAAAAATCACAAAAGCTCTGACGAAGGCCGAGGCCAATACATAAGCTTATTAAATATCAGTGAACCTATCAAGAGCCGTGTGAGGTTTCCTTTTTCCTTCATCTTGTTCAATTGTTGCCATGCACCTGCAAATTAGATTGCTCAGAGGTGCGAGTGCCTTTTGAATTATGTGATTGTATTGTGATATTGTATTGTGTGTTATTGTATTGTATGTGATTGTATTGTATGTGATTGTATTGTGTGTTATTGTATTGTGTGTTATTGTATTGTGTGTTATTGTATGTTATTGTATTGTATGTTATTGTATTGTATGCTATTGTAGTGTGTGTTATTGTATTGTGTTATTATATTGTGTGTTATTGTATTGTTTGTTATTGTATTGTATATTATTGTATTGTGTGTTATTGTATTGTGTTATTATATTGTGTGTTATTGTAATGTGTGTTATTGTATTGTGTTATTATATTGTGTGTTATTGTATTGTGTTATTGTATTGTGTGTTATTGTATTGTATGTTATTGTATTGTGTGTTATTATATTGTATGTGATTGTATTGTATGTTATTGTATTGTGTGTTATTATATTGTGTGTTATTATATTGTGTGTTATTATATTGTGTGTTATTATATTGTTTGTTATTGTATCGTGTGTTATTATATTGTGTGTTATTATATTGTGTGTTATTGTATTGTGTGTTATTGTATTGTATGTGATTGTATTGTGTGTTATTACATTGTTTGTTATTGTATTGTGTGTTATTGTATTGTATGTTATTGTATTGTGTGTTATTATATTGTATGTGATTGTATTGTATGTTATTGTATTGTGTGTTATTGTATTGTGTGTTATTATATTGTTTGTTATTATATTGTCTGTTATTGTATTGTGTGTTATTGTATTGTGTGTTATTGTATTGTATGTTATTGTATTGTGTGTTATTGTATTGTGTGTTATTGTATTGTGTGTTATTGTATTGTATGTTATTGTATTGTGTGTTATTGTATTGTGTGTTTTTATATTGTTTGTTATTATATTGTCTGTTATTGTATTGTGTGTTATTGTATTGTATGTTGTTGTATTGTGTGTTATTGTATTGTGTGTTATTGTATTGTGTGTTATTGTATTGTATGTTATTGTATTGTGTGTTATTGTATTGTGTGTTATTATATTGTTTGTTATTATATTGTCTGTTATTGTATTGTGTGTTATTGTATTGTGTGTTATTGTATTGTATGTTATTGTATTGTCTGTTATTGTATTGTGTGTTATTGTATTGTGTGTTATTGTATTGTATGTTATTGTATTGTATGTTATTGTATTGTGTGTTATTGTATTGTGTGTTATTGTATTGTGTGTTATTGTATTGTATGTTATTGTATTGTGTGTTATTGTATTGTGTGTTATTGTATTGTATGTTATTGTATTGTGTGTTATTACATAGTTTGTTATTGTATTGTGTGTTATTGTATTGTATGTTATTGTATTGTGTGTTATTGTATTGTGTGTTATTATATTGTATGTTATTGTATTGTGTGTTATTGTATTGTGTGTTATTGTATTGTGTGTTATTACATAGTTTCTTATTATATTGTCTGTTTTTGTATTGTGTGTTATTCTATTGTGTGTTATTGTATTGTATGTTATTGTATTGTCTGTTATTGTATTGTGTGTTATTGTATTGTGTGTTATTGTATTGTATGTTATTGTATTGTGTGTTATTACATAGTTTCTTATTATATTGTCTGTTTTTGTATTGTGTGTTATTGTATTGTGTGTTATTGTATTGTATGTTATTGTATTGTCTGTTATTGTATTGTGTGTTATTGTATTGTGTGTTATTGTATTGTATGTTATTGTATTGTGTGTTATTACATAGTTTGTTATTGTATTGTGTGTTATTGTATTGTATGTGATTGTATTGTGTGTTATTACATTGTTTGTTATTATATTGTATGTGATTGTATTGTGTGTTATTGTATTGTGTGGGCTGCATTCACGTATCTCTATGGCTGTAGCTATTAGGGCTGCATGCATATGTTTATATGGTTGTAGCTATTAGGGCTGCATTCATATGTCTATATGGATGTAGCTATTAGGGCTGCATTCATATGTCTATATGGATGTAGCTATTAGGGCTGCATTCATATGTCTATATGGCTGTAGCTATTAGGGCTGCATTGATATGTCTCTATGGCTGTAGCTATTAGGGCTGCATGCATATGTCTATATGGATGTAGCTATTAGGGCTGCATTCATATGTCTATATGGATGTAGCTATTAGGGCTGCATTCATATGTCTATATGGATGTAGCTATTAGGGCTGCATGCATATGTCTATATGGATGTAGCTATTAGGGCTGCATTCATATGTCTATATGGATGTAGCTATTAGGGCTGCATTCATATGTCTATATGGATGTAGCTATTAGGGCTGCATGCATATGTCTATATGGATGTAGCTATTAGGGCTGCATTCATATGTCTATATGGATGTAGCTATTAGGGCTGCATTCATATGTCTATATGGATGTAGCTATTAGGGCTGCATGCATATGTCTATATGGATGTAGCTATTAGGGCTGCATGCATATGTCTCTATGGCTGTAGCTATTAGGGCTGCATTCATATGTCTATATGGCTGTAGCTATTAGGGCTGCATGCATATGTCTCTATGGCTGTAGCTATTAGGGCTGCATTCATATGTCTATACGGCTGTAGCTATTAGGGCTGCATGCATATGTCTATATGGATGTAGCTATTAGGGCTGCATTCATATGTCTATATGGATGTAGCTATTAGGGCTGCATTCATATGTCTATATGGATGTAGCTATTAGGGCTGCATTCATATGTCTATATGGATGTAGCTATTAGGCTGCATTCATATGTCTATATGGATGTAGCTATTAGGCTGCATGCATATGTCTATATGGATGTAGCTATTAGGGCTGCATTCATATGTCTATATGGATGTAGCTATTAGGGCTGCATGCATATGTCTATATGGATGTAGCTATTAGGGCTGCATTCATATGTCTATATGGCTGTAGCTATTAGGGCTGCATTCATATGTCTATATGGATGTAGCTATTAGGGCTGCATGCATATGTCTATATGGATGTAGCTATTAGGGCTGCATGCATATGTCTATATGGATGTAGCTATTAGGGCTGCATTCATATGTCTATATGGATGTAGCTATTAGGGCTGCATTCATATGTCTATATGGATGTAGCTATTAGGGCTGCATTCATATGTCTATATGGATGTAGCTATTAGGGCTGCATTCATATGTCTATATGGATGTAGCTATTAGGGCTGCATTCATATGTCTATATGGATGTAGCTATTAGGGCTGCATTCATATGTCTATGGCTGTAGCTATTAGGGCTGCATTGATATGTCTCTATGGCTGTAGCTATTAGGGCTGCATGCATATGTCTATATATGGCTGTAGCTATTAGGGCTGCATGCATATGTCTATATGGATGTAGCTATTAGGGCTGCATTCATATGTCTACATGGATGTAGCTATTAGGGCTGCATTCATATGTCTATATGGCTGTAGCTATTAGGGCTGCATTCATATGTCACTATGGCTGTAGCTATTAGGGCTGCATTGATATGTCTCTATGGCTGTAGCTATTAGGGCTGCATGCATATGTCTATATGGCTGTAGCTATTGGGGCTGCACTCTGATATGTCTATGGCTGTAGCTATTAGGGCTGCACTCTGATATCTCTATGGCTGTAGCTATTAGGGCTGCACTCTGATATCTCTATGGCTGTAGCTATTAGGGCTGCACTCTGATATCTCTATGGCTGTAGCTATTAGGGCTGCACTCTGATATCTCTATGGCTGTAGCTATTAGGGCTGCACTCTGATATCTCTATGGCTGTAGCTATTAGGGTTGCACTCTGATACCTCTATGGCTGTAGCTATTAGGGTTGCACTCTGATATCTCTATGGCTGTAGCTATTAGGGTTGCACTCTGATATCTCTATGGCTGTAGCTATTAGGGTTGCACTCATACATCTCTATGGCTGTAGCTATTAGGGTTGCACTCTGATATCTCTATGGCTGTAGCTATTAGGGTTGCACTCATACATCTCTATGGCTGTAGCTATTAGGGTTGCACTCTGATATCTCTATGGCTGTAGCTATTAGGGTTGCACTCGTATCTCTATGGCTGTAGCTATTAGCGTTGCACTCATACATCTCTATGGCTGTAGCTATTAGGGTTGCACTCGTATCTCTATGGCTGTAGCTATTAGGTTTGCACTCTGATATCTCTATGGCTGTAGCTATTAGGGTTGCACTCTGATATCTCTATGGCTGTAGCTATTGGGGTTGCACTCTGATATCTCTATGGCTGTAGCTATTAGGGTTGCACTCTGATATCTCTATGGCTGTAGCTATTAGGGCTGCACTCTGATATCTCTATGGCTGTAGCTATTAGGGTTGCACTCTGATATCTCTATGGCTGTAGCTATTAGGGTTGCACTCTGATATCTCTATGGCTGTAGCTATTAGGGTTGCACTCTGATATCTCTATGGCTGTAGCTATTAGGGCTGCACTCTGATATCTCTATGGCTGTAGCTATTAGGGTTGCACTCATACATCTCTATGGCTGTAGCTATTAGGGTTGCACTCATACATCTCTATGGCTGTAGCTATTAGGGCTGCACTCTGATATCTCTATGGCTGTAGCTATTTGGGCTGCACTCTGATATCTCTATGGATGTAGCTATTAGGGTTGCACTCTGATATCTCTATGGCTTTAGCTATTAGGGTTGCACTCATACATCTCTATGGCTGTAGCTATTAGGGTTGCACTCATACATCTCTATGGCTTTAGCTATTAGGGTTGCACTCATACATCTCTATGGCTTTAGCTATTAGGGTTGCACTCATACATCTCTATGGCTTTAGCTATTAGGGTTGCACTCATACATCTCTATGGCTGTAGCTATTAGGGTTGCACTCATACATCTCTATGGCTGTAGCTATTAGGGTTGCACTCATACATCTCTATGGCTTTAGCTATTAGGGTTGCACTCATACATCTCTATGGCTTTAGCTATTAGGGTTGCACTCATACATCTCTATGGCTGTAGCTATTAGGGTTGCACTCATACATCTCTATGGCTGTAGCTATTAGGGTTGCACTCATACATCTCTATGGCTGTAGCTATTAGGGTTGCACTCATACATCTCTATGGCTTTAGCTATTAGGGTTGCACTCATACATCTCTATGGCTGTAGCTATTAGGGTTGCACTCATACATCTCTATGGCTGTAGCTATTAGGGTTGCACTCATACATCTCTATGGCTTTAGCTATTAGGGTTGCACTCATACATCTCTATGGCTTTAGCTATTAGGGTTGCACTCATACATCTCTATGGCTGTAGCTATTAGGGCTGCACTCTGATATCTCTATGGCTGTAGCTATTTGGGCTGCACTCTGATATCTCTATGGATGTAGCTATTAGGGTTGCACTCTGATATCTCTATGGATGTAGCTATTAGGGCTACTTGTGTCATGCAACCGTCCTAACCGACTTGCCAAAACTAGTTTGTTAAACAAGACAATTGTGGAGTGGTTGGAAAACAAGTTTTAATGACTCCAACCTAAGTGTATGTAAACTTCCGACTTCAACTGTATGTTCCTACATCTAGTGGAAAGCCATCCCAGACGAGTGGAGGCTGTTATTGCAGCAAAGGGGGGACCAACTCCATATTAATGCCTATGATTTTGGAATGAGATTTTCGACGAGCAGGTGTCCACATAGTGTATTTCTATGGCTGTTGCAATCTTTGGAGACAGGGCTCTTAGATGGGTGGATGGGTTTCCATAGCATTCGTTGCTGAAGTATTACGTTATTCCTTTAGATGACATATCACTCGTAGAAGAGCAAAGTTCAATTACTGTTCTCTCACGGCTGTGCGGCTAGCTTGTAGAAATAACCTATTACAAGTATATTTGAAACCCACCCGAGAACAGAGGCCATTTGTCTAACACAAGAAAATACAAGCAGCAAGCCTACGCTTCATGTAGGTTAGCATTCTGCTTCATTAAGTCTGACACAGTCAGGCCACCACTATAATGAACTTCATGGCATCAAGTACACTATTTATGACTTATGATCTCTAGTTCAGGTTATTATTTTCTGGTGCGTGTGTGTGTGTGTGTTGGCTGGGTTGTTTGCTTAGAAAGTGTGGGTTTTGAATTGGTCACCAGGGAAATTATTCTGTCGGTGTATGGTCTATTACACGCACACACACACACACACACACACACACACACACACACACACACACACACACACACACACACACACACACACACACACACACACACACACACACACACACACACACACACACACACACACACACACACACACACACACACACACACACACTGTAATATACAACACTGCTTTAAAGTAGAGCACCTCTTCTTTCCCTTCCAACAGAATGTGCAACGGCATACAGTACACTGTGGCTGCATCCCAAATGCCACCCTATTCCCTATATAATGCACTTTTGACCAGGGCCCATAGCACTATCTAGGGAAGATGGGTTTTGGGTTGCAGACAGTATATAACAAACCGTCAAAAGGGAATGGTTTGTTATAGATTTTAAACCACTAATGTATGCTTCACCAATTTTGTCACTCTCATGAATAATGCAAAAGTTAGCTATGAAATTGCAATTGATTATTTTGAATCTTGTGAATCAGTTGATTAAAGCAAAATCCAAG